>NC_056727.1:722617370-722917370 GCF_019279795.1 Protopterus annectens | reverse complement strand
AGATGTTAGCAGTCCAGTTTGCATTAATGGCTTTCAAGGAGTTATTTCTTCCAGGGCAGGTGTTGATTCTAACAGACAACACAACTGTCATGTGGTACATCAACAAACAAGGGGGAACACATTCTTACCCATTGTGCAGGCAAGCAATGATTTTATGGGAGACTGCTCAGCTTGCAACTAACTCTTCAGGCAAGGTTTCTGCCGGGAGCACAGAACTCCTTAGCAGATGTGTTAAGCAGACAAATCATGGATCCCCACGAGTGGAAACTGGATCTTCATGTATTTCAAAAATTGACAGTGTCATGGGGAACTCCAGACATAGATCTGTTCGCTTCTCCACTAAACCACCAGCTGCCAAAGTTTTGCACAAAGAGGTTTCATCACACAGCTTGGAAAGTGGATGCTCTTTCTTTCAGTTGGAAAAATCTTCATGTGTATGCTTATCCACCTCTGCCTCTTCTCCCAAAGGTGCTTCTAAAGGTCAGACAAGACAAGCCAAGGATGATTTTAATAGCTCCAGATTGGCCTCGGCAGCACTGGTACCCATTACTGAGGAGTCTGGTAAGGAAGCCTCCATGGCCTTTACCCTTGATTCCACACCTGCTGTCTCAGAGGGACGGTCACCTGCTCAATGTCAAGCTTCAATCTCTTCATCTAACAGCCTGGCATATTCTGTTTTGAAAGACAGCAGGTCTCAACTTCCTCAACAAGTTTTAAATGTGATTATGGAAGCCAGAAGACCTAGTACAAGGAAAGTGTACGCAGAAAAATGGAAGAGATTTTTATTTTGGAGTGCAGCAAACAATTTGGAGATTTCTGAGCCTAATTTGAGTGTGGCTCTTCAATATCTTACTGAGTTATTGGACAAAGGTTTGTCTTTCTCTTCCATTAAGATTCATGCTGCAGCAATTTCAGCTCACTATGATTGTGACCCACCATTGTTTTCGCATCCTTTGTTCAAGCAATTTCTTAGAGGGGCAAAGAATATAAGACCCCACGAGAGCTCCTACTCCTGCTTGGGATCTCAATTTTGTGTTGGAGAAACTTACTCTACAACCTTTTGAGCCTGCTACTGCTGAATTGAAATATTTGTCATGGAAGACTGCTTTTTGTTGGCCATTACTTCTGCAAGAAGGGTTTCTGAGTTGCAGGCCCTTATGGCGGTAGAGCCTTTTTTGATTTTTCATAAGGATAGGGTATCTTTACGTACTAATCCTTCCTTTATGCCTAAGGTGGTTTCTAGTGTGGCTTTAAACCAAACTATTCATTTGCCTACTTTTTATGCAGATCCCCAAAATAAAGGGGAAAAGATTTTGCACACTTTAGATGTACACAGGCAATTGCGTTATTATTTGAGCAGGACTAAGGATTTTAGGCAGTCTCAGCAGTTGTTTCTTTTGCTTTGGGTTCGCAGGGCAAGCCTGTGTCAAAACAAACTATTTCTAGGTGGATTGGGTTTTGCATTGCATTTTGTTATTCCCATCATGGCAAGGAGATTCCAGCTGGAATTAGGCCTCATTCCACTAGGGCTACTGCCACTTCTACAGCATTTTTAAGGGGGGTGGCCACTAAGGATATTTTGGAGGCAGCTACTTGGAGTTCAGTGCCTACTTTCTCTAAGCATTATCACCTTCCTCTCTACTCTAAGTCTAGGGCTGGTTTTGCCACAGCTATTTTGCAAGGCATGTTGTCAGTTCCTGCTTCCTTATGATTTGCCAGCCTCCCTTACCTCTGCTTTGGGATTCTACCCAATAGTTAGGACTGCAGCAATGTGGAATGAAGAACATAGTACAGTTTTGTACCTACCATAAATGTAGATGTTCGAGGATCCACATTGCTGCAGTCCAATTTACCCTCCCTCCTTCCCCTCTGTGTTTAAGGGTGGTTGTGTAGGTGAGGTTATATTCTGGTAATTTTGTATATATTGTACATATTTTTGGTGCAGGTATGTTTGGAATTTTTGGTTTTGGCCTTAGCTTTTCAGGGTCTTCTGACATCTGGGGCAAGAAAAGACTGAGGATATGACGTCGGTCATGCGCATTAGTACCCTGACGTACTGACGTCAGTCTAATGCGCCCTGACCGACGTCAGCCATATACTTTGGTATTCGGGCCGACTGGACAGTGGACTACCCAATAGTTAGGACTGCAGCAATGTGGATCCTCGAACATCTACATTTATGGTAGGTACAAAACTGTACTTTTGTTGGATGAATGCAGTGATCTGAGATTATTGTGTGAATTAATAATGTTTTTTAGTCCAGGAGTTTTGTCAGGTTGATCGAGGACTTTGTAAGCGACTATTAGCTGGTTAGAATGAAGTAAATTGGGGACTTCTAGCCACCCTAGGTAAATAAGGTTTAGGCAGTGATGAGTGCAATATGCTGACCCAGTAGCGAATCTGGCAGTGTGGTTGTAGCAGCTTGAAAGTTTGAACAAATTAGATTTATTTAGGTGGGTTAGAATGGGAGCGGCGTATAGAAGGGTAGAGAGTAGGTGAGTATGGGCGATGGTACACCTTGCTAATGGTGTTAGGAATTGTTTACTTTTGTACAGAGAGACAAGTTTTTTATTAATGTTTTTGATAGTTTGGTTGACTTGCATATCATATTTGAGCTGGTTATCTATTACTACTACTAGGAGTTTGGTATGGGTATCGGGGGAAATAATGGTGCCATTATTGGATTTTATAGTAAAGGAGAGTTGAGTGGATCTGTGGGTTAGGGAGAAGACTAATAGCTTAGATGTTCTTCGTGTTTCACTGTTGCAGTCATCACACTTGTGTTATCTGCCTGGAGGTAACCCTTAGTCAGCCTGAATACCGGAGTCTTGGGATTTCTGTGTCGGATGCTGTCATTTCTTCCATGACGTTAGGTCATCAGGGGTGTAAAACATGTAGCAGACACCATTACATCAGTCTTTCTTGCCTAGAAGGAGCCCGAAGCAGTTCACAAGTGCAGGTCGGCCGCTACCTGAAATTTTTTTTTTTCAAGTTTCAAACCTGAAGTCTTCTAAAGCAAAGTACTCTGTTGGGGATTCTTTTTTCTTGCTCTAACCGATGTCAGAAAAAGTTAACAATTGTCTTGCCTGTGGAAAGCAAATACCTCAGAGATTTTCATTCTTACTGCGTCACCTTTTAAGGCCCAGACCACAACGTCCCTCGCTGTCGGTTTTGTGCCTTGTTTAACTCCCGAACCATTCGTCGTCTGGCTATTTTTCTAGCTAAATTATTTCGCTCTCGTTCTCCGTATTCCGAAATGGCTTCGGTAAGCCATCCGACTACTTATCTTCCGAAGAAGTGCAAAGATAGACAGAGACAGATCGCATAGGTCAAAAACTGCAGACAACGCTTCCGTTAAGCTAGTCGCCAGTCCGCCAGTACTCAGTGAGGTGCCTTTGCAGCCCCTGATGCCTGCTTCTACAGATTCGCAGGCCTCTGCTGAGACCCATTCGGAGTCAGGTATGCAGCGAGATGCTTCTTCGACTTTGGAACCTGTGGATGTCTCTATCTTGGATGGGTCGGAGCCACTATGCAGGCATCGGCTTCTGAGGGTGTATTCCGACCTACCGATATTCGCATTAAACCCACAACCTCATTTTAGCTAAAACTACCGAGTTTCTCAGGCCCAGAGTATGCACTAAGCCTAGAAAACTGATGACCAAAGCGCATGCTCAAGCTCCCATGCCTCAAAAACAAATGTTTAGAATGGCTGAAGACCATCACCCTAATTAGGGGAAGCCAGCCTTCCCCTGCTAAGAGACCAAGAATTGAGTTTCTTTCTGATTCTACAGACCATGAGTCCGATGACTGTGACCCTTCTGATTACCAGGACACATACCCTTATCTCCCTTTGAGGATTCAGATGCAGAGGAATCCATTCCCTCTGCCTCCCCTCCAGAGGATTTTTCCTTTGGTGAAACCTTGCATATTGTGAGAGCATTTCCGCTGGGAATGCCAGGATTATCCTCAGTCCAATAAGAGACTCAGAGAATTTTTAGAGTGGCCTCAGCACATGCCCCTAGCTATACCCCTTGTCCTGGATGGTGTAGATGATGTCTTCATGGAATCCAGTCTTACTCCAGACACTCTACCACCGGCTCCTAGAAAACCTGACCGGTACTACAGAGTACCTGATTCTCACAAATTTCTCTTTAAGAATCCTACTGCGGATCCAGAGACTGTTTCCCAGGGGCCTAAAGGTATTCAGGCTACTACAGCCAAAAACCCTACTACTTCAGACAGGGATTCCAGAGCTTTAGACAGATGGGATAAGAAGGTATATACCTCTGGAACTCTGGCCATCAGGGCATTGAATTGCCAGTTTCATATGTTGAAGTACCAGCAACATATTATGGAACAAATTAAACAAAAAATGGTGTTACTTCCAGATTGTGCAGACATTAAAGATTTACGAGAGTTAATGCATTCTGCAAACCAAGTTAGTAAGCATACTTTTCAGTGTGGCTTTTATGCCCTAGAAGCATCTTGCAGGGCTGCAGTCACTGGATCTGTACTGAGAAGGCATGCTTGGCTGAATGAACAAACCTTGCCAGACCATGTCAAATCAAAATTACTAGACGCTCCTTTAAATCAGGACAGTTTGTTTTGCACCAAAGCAGAAGAGGTTCTCAAAAAGATGGAAGAAAAAGCTAAATCTATGCAAACTGTTAAAGAAATCTTACAAGTGCAGCCTCCTAGATTCAGTAGGCATTGGCCCACAAAATACTGGTCATTTCCAGCCCCTTCCAGGCCTTCAGTCCAAACCCAGGGGAACCAGACCACCAAGACTACAGATTCATGGTGTGCAGAGATCTAAACCATTGAGTGCTCCCACCTCAAAAACAGGGAGTGGCAAGCCACCCCCTTATGGTAAAGTTCACAATGATTTTCAATTATCCTTCCCAGCCCTGCCCATCTACTTGCGCCCCTAGGAGGAAAACTTGCCCTTCATGCCAAAAACTGGATGTCTAGTACTCAGGACCGATGGGTTCTAAACATTGTTTCCCAGGGGTACAGATTCTACTTTCATTCCCTGCCAACCCCAGGCAAATTTCCAGACCTTCCTCCAAACCAGTGGGCAGAGGCTCAAAAGCAAGTACATTCCCTGCTCAATATCAGGGCCATTCAACCTGTTCCAGTAGAACAAAGGAGAACAGGGTTTCTACTCCAAACTGTTCCTGGTGCCCAAAAAAGAGGGCTCTTGGCGCCCAATCCTGGATCTTTCAATTCTCAACACCTTCCTGGTGGTCCCAAAATTCAAAATGCTAACCCTGCAACAGCTTCTTCCTGGCTAGTCGCCCTAGACTTAAAAAAGCCTATCTGCACATCCCCATAAGGGAGTCTTGCAGGAAATATCTCCACTTCAGGGCAGGCTCTAGGCTCTATGCATGATCAGTTCTCTGCACTTCCCTTTAGCTTATCTACTGCGCCCAGAGTATTCACAAAGTGCCTGATTCCAGCCATTGCATACTGCAGGCAGGGAAATATCCAAATTTTCCCATACTTGGACGATTGCCTTATTCAGGCGGACAGTCAGGAATTACTACTTCAACACCTGGCATTTGTAAAAAGACTCCTGTCTTCATTGAGGTACACCATTAAGAAAAGAACTCGCGACTGGTGCCCAGTCAAAAAAATTGTATTCCTGGGAGTAAGTTTGCACACAACTTCCCAGATGGCCTTTCTCACTCAGGAAAAACATATCTATTTGAACAACTACTTCAAACACATGACACATGGCCACCAAAATCCAGCTATCTGCAAGCCCTATGATTCATGGCCTCATGCATTCTGCTAATTCCATATACAAGACTGCATATGAGGAAACTTCATTGGTACTTAAAAATTCTTTGGTGCCAACATTCTCAGGACCTGGAAACAGTCATTCCGATCATTCCTTGTCTAAGGGCAGTGTTCCTTTGGTGGGCAGAAGCATGCAACCATAACAAGGGACTGCCTTTCACTCAACCCCTCGCCGTCCAAATCCTGACTACGGACGCATCAGACTATGCATGGGGGGCTCACATGGCAGGCAAATGCATTCAGGGAAAGTGGAGCCCAGGACAAATTCTCCTGTACATCAATCAAAAAGAGATGTTAGCTGTACAGTATGCTCGGACAGCCTTCAAATATGTAATCCTTCCAGGATCGCTGCTGATAAAAACAGACAACACCACAGTTATGTGGTACATAAACAAGCAGGGGGGAGAACCCATTCTTACCCACTCTGCAGGTTAGCCATGGCCCTGTGGAACACAGCCTTAAGCAAACAAGTGCATCTGCAAGCTCAGTCCTGCCAGGCAAACAAAATTCACAGGCAGACGACTTAAGCATAAATCTCCTGGACCCACACGAGTGGAAATTGGAGCCCAACACCTTCAACCTTCTAATCCAGAGGTGGGGAACACCAGAGGTGGACCTCTTTGCCTCTCCTGTGAACCACCAGTTGAGCAAATTCTGCACCAGTAACCGTCACAGCAGGGCCTGGAAGGTGGATGCCTTATCCTTCAAATGGGAAACCTCTCAATTTATGCCTTTCCCCCTCCTCTCAACGGTATTACTCAAGATCAGACAGGACAGCCCAAGGGCAATTCTTATTGCCCCAGATTGGCCACGGCAGCACTGGTACCCACTCTTACTCAGTCTGACAACAGTGCCAGCCTGGCACCTTCATTAGACACCTTCCCTGCTGTCTCAGGAAGGATAGATTTTGCATCCGCAGTTGCAAGCCCTAAACCTTGCAGCCTGGCTTATCCCCTGAATACTCCACCAGCAAACTTCAGCAAGCAGGTGCCAGACGTCATTCTTGAGGCCAGAAGACCTAGTACTAGAAAATCCTATGCTGAGAAGTGGAAAAGATATTGCTCTTGGAGTCCGTCTCAAGGAAAGGACACAGCTGTGCCCTCCTTACCTCAAATCCTTGATTACCTAGCAGAGCTACTCCACAGAGGCCTATCCTTTCCCTCCATTAAGATTCATGCCTCTGCTGTCTCAGCTCATTATAATACTGAGCCACTTCTATTCTCTCACCTTCTCATCAAGCAGTTTCTGTGAAGGGATAACAACTTAAGGCCCCCTAGGAGAGCACCCATCCCTACCTGGGACCTTAACTTTGTACTGGAAAAGCTCACGCTCCCCCCCTTTTGAACCTGCAGCTTCAGCAGAGTTAAAATTCCTTTTTTGCAAAACAGCCTTGCTTTTAGCCATTACCTCAGCTAGAAGAGTGTCTGAGTTACAGGCACTAATGGCTGTGGAACCCTTTATTATTTTCCATGCTGACAGGGTTTCCCTCAGGACTAAACCGTCCTTTATGCCTAAGGTGGTCTCCAGTGTGGCTCTAAACCAAGCCATCCATTTGCCAACCTTCTTCCCTAATCCTCAAAATAAAAGGGAAAGGATCCTGCACTCCTTGGACATGCACAGACTGCTCAGATTCTACCTTGACAGGACTTAACCCTTCAGAAAATCTGACCAACTTCTAGTCAACTTTGCTACAGGGGGCAGAGGGTAAGGCTATTTCAAAGCAATCCATTTCCAAATGGATAGCACACTGCATCCATTTCTGCTACAAGCACCATGGAAAACCTACCCCATAGGGGATCAGAGCACATTCCACTAGGGCTACTTCCACCTCTACAGCATTTGTCAGGGGAGTCCCTACCAGGGACATTCTGGAAGCTGCAACCTGTACACACCTTCATCAAGCATTACCACTTACCTATTTTTTCTAAATCCAGAGCTGGATTTGCTACAGCAGTCTTACAAGGCCTGCTAGCCAGCCCTAACTCCTCTTGAATGCCTCCACCCTTCCTCAGCTTTGGGAATCAACCCAAGTGTGATGACTGCAACAGTGAAACACGAAGAACATAGTACAGTTGTGTACACTTACCGTAAATGTAGATGTTCAAGTGGATTCACTGTTGCAATCCTGGTTTCCCTCCCTCCAGCCCCCTGTTTTTCTCTATCCTTTCCACCTATCCTCTATATGGCAGGGGTATTTACTTTTTACTGGTGGTGTTCCACACCATATATTAGCTTCCTATTTGGGGGGCTCCTGACATCTGGGGCAAGAAAAACTGATGTAATAGCATCAGCTGTCTGTTTTATACCCCTGACGACCTGACATCATGGAAGAAGCGACAGCATCCGACGCAGAAATCCCAAGACACTGTTATTCAGGCTGACTGAGGGCTACCTGCAGGCAGATAAACCTAAGTGTGATGACTGCAACAGTGAATACACTCGAACATCTACATTTGTGGTAAGTGTACACAACTGTACTTTTTGTTGGGATTCAGTGTCAAGTGACTGTTAGAGAGCCAATTTTCTACTGAATTGAATGTTTTCTGGGTTAAGGTAGCCAAGTTGGATGAGGAGGAGGCTGAGCAGATCAGAGTAGAGTCATCAGGGTATTGGATACATGTTGCTTCTGGAATGATGGTGCAGAGATCATTAATAAAGATAGAGAATAGAAGGGGCCCTAAAATAGAGCCCTGGGGAACTACTAAGGTGACATGTAGTATAGTGGTTAGTTACAGGACGGCTTGACACCTACCACTGAAGAGTTTGGTTATCCAATGAAATGGTTTTCAGAGTATGAATGAGTAGCTGGTGATTAACCATATCAAATGCTTTTGACAGGTTGAGAAAGTGGGCTGAGGATAAATTATTATTTATGTTGAGGTTTATGATGTTGGAGAAAGAGAGGAGAGCAGAGGTGGTACTGTGAAAAGGCCTAAATTTTACATTTATAGGTTGCCAACAGAGCTTCACTGGTTTTTGCACATTTTGTTTTCTGATCTGTGAAGTTTATTTTGACTTTCCTGAATGTAGCTACACATTTTTCATCATTTCAAGTCCCTTTTTATACTAATTTTTGGTACCGGTTTTTGATTTTTTGGCAAGTTTCTGACAAGTGTTAATAGCCTGCCTGTAAGTGTTCTTGTAATTAGAAACACTTACCTGTGTACCGCTTTGAGCCACACCACCCAAGTTAAACGTGTGTAGTTTGCAAAACCTTTAACTCCACTGCTGTTTACTGATGGACGAAAGCAGCATGAGAGGCCTCAGACCGAGAAATCTTCACTTTTTGAGACCTAGCTCAGTATGGACCAGTTCCTTTACAAAAAAAAAATTAAGTATGTGTTATCAAGAAATTGGTTTTAAAATAAGAATCGTCACAGATCTCGTGGGAACCAGGGTAAGTCTTTTTTTCCTGGTCACCAAAGCAAATTGACCAAGCCTTTTTCAACAGTTTCTTCAGCAAAGGCTAGTAATAGTAATATATTGATGGCATCTTCCTCAGATGGTATAATTTCCCCGTTAGGGATGAACAGTGCCCTGGATGTACAATAGCAACATTTTTCTCACTTGTGACCCTTGTATGTCATTACCCATTTAACAAGTATCATGTTAGCACCAGAGATGCAGCAAACTACAGTTGCCAAGATGGCCTTTTCTTATTTTACCCTTTACAGTTTTAAGGAAAGTATGTTCATGGCTAGCCAGTCCATGTTAATTGGTTGATTTGATGCTAATCCATGTCATTATTCATCACGGATGGGTCTTGGATCCGACCTCACATCCTAGTCGGCAACTGATGGACCGATCTAGAGCTCATGCTCCTCCCCTTCTCATAATTCCCTGCTGACCTGTAACCATCAGATCTCGATTGCTGCGGAAATGCTAAGGACGTGATTCCATTAGCTCAAGCCTTCATTCAAATAAGTGCTTACTTTCTGGGGTTTTAATTCTTCCCTTTTGGGTTTCTACAGTTTTCTTTAGGCTATAGTGCAGCCAGTTCTGTTTCCGCCTCTCCCTGTACTTTCAACTAGTGCTGTCTCTTGGGGTCCCACCTTTTTTTCACAATGCCCCCCCCCTCCCTTAGCTAGTTCTTTAAAAAAAAAACGATAGTTTTAGGCGTTTCTTCTTTTTGTATTTTCAGCTCCCTCTTTTGTTTCTGTGAAGGTGCATGTGTGTGCATGGTGCCTTCTCTATCGATATGTGTGTTCTTGTTGAAGTATGTCTGACTTCAACAGATGCTCCTTGTGCAGTCGGAAAATGCTCCATTCCGACTTGCACAAGGGGTGTATTTATTGCTTAGGAGAGCCTCACCTGGAGGTTGAATAAGGCATTTGTGCCGCATTCAACCCCAGGGCTCTCATTAAGCACAGGAACAAGTTGTTGCTGAAGGGGATGGCTCTGGCTTCGGGCTCCCCCTCCAAAGCTCCTTCGGATCCTAAGAGGAAGCCTTCCCTTTCCTCTAAGGAATCTCCATCAAAAAAGCCGAGGTACTCTGATCACAGATCCTCTGATCCGAGCCCAGCCTTGTTGGCTTCAGATCTGGGCTTTTCCACTCCAAGAGCATCAGATCAATTTCTCGGATCCGAGACCTCAGAAGCCATCCAGTCCAACCTGGCACAAACCGGCTCCGGATCCGACCCATCTGTCTGGTGTGCCGATTAAAGCATCCGGATCCTACCAGGACTTCAGATCTGATAGTTATTGAAAGTTCTCCCTCCATGTCCAAGAGTTCAAATTCAATAGATTGGGGTAGGTCCCCTCCTGGGATTGCAGAGCTTTGGCAAGATCTCCAGCAAGGTAGGCGCATTCTTCTGTATCTTCCAGGTCTTCCAGAAGCTTGCTACCCACAGATATGGATAGGATGATGGAGTTTCTTCAAGGCCCAAATTGATTTGGGCTTGTTGCCATAACTAGCGCAGGTGCCTAGGGGACCTTCTCCATCCACAGGACTTCACTCTCCTCTTCTGACCCATCCAGGGTTTGGAACGCAAGGATCAGAGCAGTCCTTATAAGAGGCCAACTGTGTCCGGTATCCCTCTCTTCACAGTACTGTCAGGGTCCCTGGTAGGCTCCGCTCCCCTCTGAACAGGCTATACCTCTGCCCTGTGAGGTCACCACTGGTTCCCTGGGGGTGTGGTCGGGCCTGGGGTTTTTGGATCATACCCTTCCCTTGGGGGCATCTGTGCTGGATAGCTCTGGGCTGATATCGTCTGGAGGCTTTGGTGCTGCATTGGGGTCCCTCCTCCCTTCCTGGGTGGCTGTGGCCTTTGAGAGGAGAGGGAGGCCTTTTCCAGTCCATCAGCCTTCCGGGCAATAGTGGACTTTCTCCAGCTTGGTAATCATCTGTCCATCTCTAGGTCCTTCCCCCACCCCTGTCGACTGTGGGAGGCGAGGCCTCATCATCCTTCTGGGGTCAGCTGTCCCACAAGCTCCTTCAGATGGGCACTACCCCACTTGGGGTCCCCGGTCTCTTCTGAGTCCTCCCCAGAGCTCACGTGGAGGAACCCCCCTTGGAACAGGACATGTAAGAGGAGGCACTTCGACTCCCCCAAAGAGCCCCATTATCAAAGACATGGATTTCGAAGAGGAAGAGGGGTCCCCCAGGCTTCCACCTGAGGAAGCATCCTTAGGGGACATCCTCGAAATTCTCAAGCAAAGAGGCAGTTGGTCTTAACACCACCCCAGGAGTCCATTTTGCTGAAGGCCTACTGGACGGGCCCATATTCTACCTGGGTGTTCCCGCCTGCCACTGAGCTCATAGAATTGCCAGCAGGGCTTGGAAAAAGGCCAGTTACAGTGGAACAGGTACCCAAAAAGGTGGACATATTTCTCAATCCCACCAAAGATCAGGCTCCTTGGAGTAAGGGCATTCACATTGATGCCATCATGGTGGTTGCTACTAAAAGGAGCTAGCGGAGCAGAGCTCCTCAGTCCATCCCCCAAATAGAGTGTCTCTGGCAAGTGACCATTTCGAAAAGCCTGCATTTGCCTCTGCTACATTCGGACTGAGGGCAACCAACTACATGGCACATTTCACCCGGCTTCAGATGGATTTGGTATTTGAACTCACCACTTCCCTTAGAGTTGCTGCCTCCAGAGAGTCTTAAGCTGGTCTCTCCTAAGCTGTCCACTCTGACTTCCCTGCCTAATGCCTCGATGAGGTTGATTTCCAATATGGCACAGGAATTGCCATTAGACGGCATGCCTGACTTAACCTTTGCAGGTTTGCGATACCCTTCAAGGTGTCTTTTATCAATGCCCCCTTTGAGGGTTCGACCTTGTTCAGACCATCCTTCAAGGTAACATTGACACGCAGTGAGCAGAATGGTAGGATTCTGTCCACAGTGGGAATCAAGATTTCTACTCCCCAGTGATCCTTTTCGAAGACTCAGTGATGAAGTAAAAAACTATGGTTCCGCAGGACCCAGTCCTCTTTCCAGGATGCCCACAAGAATCCTCTTCTGCAAGCCGGGGCAGAGGATTCAGTGGTAGATGCCACCCCAGAGGCAGAGGAGGTCTGCAGAATTCGGGCTCTGAGAACCTTTCTCAGAGAAGCCCTTTCAGCGCTGCCCAACTGTCCTGCCCTGGAGGCAGTCAGGGGACGATTTTCCCTGCACCCACTAGCCTCGACAAATATTTACTCAGATCAGTGGGCATTAAAGGTTATTTCCAGGGGTTACTTCATTCACTTTTTTTCAGTCTTCCTGGTATTAAAATTTCTCCCAGACGTTCCACCCCTCCAGAGAGAGTTGGCCAATCAAGGTTCGACCTTCTAAAAAGAGCCGTCCAAGAGGCCCCAACAGGACAATGAGAGTCCAGAACTTACTTTTTTTTGGTACCAAAAATGACTGAGGACCTATATCAAATTTTGGACCTCAGCAAACTGAATCTGTCAGTCCAGAAGTCCAAGTTCAGGATGGTCACTGTTAGTCCATTGTGCGTCTCTTGCGCAAGGATGATTGGATGTGCTCAGTGGATCTCAAGCATGTATACTATCATATCAAGATCTTCAGACACTCTAGGAGACACCTGTGCTTTTAGTTAGGGGCCAGTCACTACCAGTTCAGAGTCCTGCCCTTTGGTCTCATCACTTCCCCCCAGGTGTTTACCAAATGTATGGCAGTGGTCCAGCTCATCTCAGGCTGCAAGACTGCCAGGTTTTTCCATACCTAGATGATTGGCTCCTCATCGCCTCCATGAGGCATCAACTGTCAATGGCCACCACTTATACCATCAACCCCTTTCAGGATCTTAGCAACATGGTCATTCTGCCCAAATCCAATCTTTCTCCATGCCAGAACCTAGAGTTTATCAGGGTTCAACTGGACACTGTGTCGGAGACTGCAGCTCTACCCCTATGCAGAGTTCAGCTGATTAGGGATCAGGTCTATCGCTTGCTGGTTCTGGAATGTCCAGCAGCCCACCTAATTTTACAAGCGGGCTCAATGGTGGCTGCCATTCAGTTAGTACCCTTCGCCAGGTATCACATGCAGGTTCTGCAGTGGACCTTGTCAGTTCAATGGCCCGTTCAGGTTCATCCCATGTCCGTGCCCATCAGTGTGACTTGTGTGTGCAGAAATAACCTTGCTTGGCGAATTCAGTCTCAGGACCTACCTCTCGGCAGACCCTTCTGTCTTCCCCCTGCCCAAGGCTACGGTGACCACAGATGCCTCCCTGTTGAGGTGTGGGGTGGGCATTTTTGTGGAAGGATGGTTCAAGGCACGTGGTCCCCTCACAGAGACCAAATTGCACATAAACATTCTGGAGATGAGAGCAGTCCTCCTAACGTTGCAAGCCTTTTCGGAAGTGTCTCCCTGTCGGTACTATAGCAGTTCAAATGGACAACATGGTGGTGGTCTGGTACATCAACAAGCAAGGGGGAACACAATCTTATCCCCTGTGCAGATAGGCCATGAGAGTGTGGGAATGGGTGATGTCTTCAGGTGATTTCTTCTTGCAACTCAATTCCTGGCAATTCCAACATGCTGACCGACAAACTCAGCAAGTCTGTCTTGATTTCTCATGAGTGGTCCCTGAATCCATCAGTGGCACATCAGATATTCGTTCATTGGGGACAACCATGCTGCGATCTCTTTGCCTCCCCAGTCAACCACAAATGCAGCAACTACTTTGCCCTGATCCCCCCGACATGAGAGTCGCCCAGGAACACTCTGGTTAGCTATTAGACATCGGGACTCCTCTATGCTTACCCCTTAACTTTTCTAATTCCCAAAGTCTTACAGAAAGCCCCCCACCTGAAGAGCCTTCTCATCCTTATTGCCCCCTTTTGGCCTCATCAGGCATGGTTCTACCTTATTTGGTCTCATCTGAAATGTTCTCCCTGGATATTGGATCCCATCCCAGATCTCATCTCCCATCCCTGAGGCTTCCTCTTCCCAACCTACAGACTCTTCATCTAACTAAAACCACCTTAAGAAGAAATATATAGCAAAACATAGGTGGTATGCTTGTTCTTGGGCGGTTTATTTCCCCAGTGATGTTTGTTAATATTGGTCTTAACTTCCTCTTTAAAGGAACTAGGATATGTGGGAAATATAGTTGCAAACGTAGTGTCACATTTTGGGGATATTAATGGTAAGAAATATGAGGTTAAACATACTTATAGTTGTAATTCAGTTGGAATAATTTATGCTATTAAATGTCCCTGTGGAAAATTTTATAGAGGGGAGAGTAAACGGGCCTTTAAGACACGGTTGCACCTTAGGAATATAAGAAAAGTTAGGATGGAAAGTCCAATTGCTACTCACTTTTTTGATTACCATCAGGGTGATGAAAGTGGCTTGGTTGCCACAGTTTTAGATCAGGTTTATTGTGGTTTGATATTGAGAGTATTAAGAAGAAGCTACTATACAAGGAAACTGTTTTTATATTGAAATATAATACCCTTCTTCCCAAGGGTTTGACTTTAGAATGTAGTTGGAAGGTTTTCATTTAGTATGCTGTAATGTGATAATTTATTGAATAATTAATGTTATTAACTTAATTGATGTTATTATATGAGGAGATTCTTTTATATGTGCATCACTGTTTTACTCTGTAAAGGCTGTTTGCTGAGGTGCTATGAGAACTTTGTGGCTTATTAAAGAATTTTGGGAGTATCTTGCTTCATTTTTTGTCATTTTGCTCGTTATCTAACCACTTGGTTAGTCCAGTTCCAGTAATCCTTTCCCAGTCCAGGCTCCCCTCTCCAGTAAAAAAATATCATCTTAGCTTCTCAGAAGCCTGCTACTAAGAAGGTGTATTCCAGTAAATGGAAAAGATTTCCTATCTGGGCCAGACAACAAAATTTAGATCTCTTCTCAGCCCTGATTTGTTGTTCTTGGCTTCTCTCTTCCAGGAAGGTGCTAGTTTCTCCACAATTAAACTCCAGTTGGCAGCCAGCTCTAATTTGCATTTGAATGAGGGTCCCATCTTTTCTTTGAAACTATGCAAAGCTTTTCTCAAAGGAGTCTTTCTTCTTAGACCTCCTCTCAAAGCCCCACCATGGAATTTAACTTTGGTGTTGCAGTCTTTGACACAAAAGCCCTTTGACCTGGCTGCATCTTTTGATCTTAAGTTCCTGTCTTGGAAAACGGCCTTCTTGGTGGCTATTACTTCTGCTAAGAGAATTGACAAGTTGCAGGCTGTCAGCATTAAGCCCCATTATATGGTCTTCCACATGCATTTGGTATTCCTTAGGACAAATCCTTTGTTCGTTCCGAAGGTGGCTTCAGAAGCTAACCTCAACCAATTTGTTCACCTACCATTTTTATTCCCTCATTATTCCAATAAGGGGAAGTGTACTTTGCATTGTTTAGACATCCATAGGAAGCTGCGCTTTTATCTTGAGGACTGAGGAATTTCAGAAGTCAGACCAACTTTTCATGGCCTTTTCTCAGGCCAGAAAAGGCCTGACAAGTTACTAAGGTAATTATTTCCAGATGGATTGCTAGCTGTATTTCATACATTTATGACAGCAGGGACATGGAGCTATCCAGACAAGTTAAGCCTACTCTACTATGTCTGTGGCTACATCTTCTGCCTTCTTGGCTAAGCTTTCTTTGGATGAGATTTGTGCTGCTGCTACTTGGTCTAAACCCCACACTTTTGTTTCACACTACAAGTTGGATTTAGTGTCTAGGAACAGGGTTTCCTTTGGTTCCTCTGTGCTCTGGCATATCCTTCCCCTGAGGCCACCCAGGGTTCATAGTAGCTGGGGACTCTGACCCACCCCTGATGAATAATGACACAGATGGCATCAGATACAGTTATGTACTTACCATAACTTGGAGTCTGTGCTATCCAGTGTCATTATTTATTCACATTCCCTCCCTCCTTCCCCCTTCCTTCTGGGGACCTGGTAAAACTGGAGGGATGTTTGTTCTTGGAGATAGTTTCCTGGGCAGTCCATGCTACCTTTTCTTTATCCAGTAAACTCAACCTGAGGGTTGCAGTTTAGCAGGGGATTGTGGGAAGGGAAGGAGCTTGAGCTCTGGATCTGTCCATCAGTTGCCGGCTCAGATCTGACGTCGGATCCAAGACCCATCTGTGATAAGTTATGGTAAGTACGTAACTCTCTTTTTTAGAGCATTCCATGCCATTGCTTATCCCAACACACAATAGTTGATTTATTAGAGGTAACTGATAGGAGCAGACTACTCTGTCTTAAATACTTTTTCTCTTGCAAGTATCTCAAAAAGTGCTGACTGGACAATGGATACATTTGGGGGAATTGGTAACTGTGCACAGTGACCCCAGTAATGACATTTGCTGGAAATAGTTAGCAGAAAGTATTTGTACAGCCTCTTATAGTTGATCTTGTGTTGGCCTATTATTCTTCATTACCAGTTTTTATGCTTATTTAATTTATTTTATTTATGCTTGTATTGTCATGGTCTTTATTTAACTTTTATACCACATTTCCTTAGGAAAGATGAGGTAAATGGGATGCCAGCACTGAATGCCATCTTGTAAGGGACACCAAACCTTAAGGGATCACAATTACTTATAGACAGCTTGTAAACTACCAAACTGTATTTTTTATAAACTGGTTGCAAGTTTTCTTTCCATAATTGACCAAAATCACTTAACTGCTTTCTAAATGTTATTTTTTTAAGGTAGTAACAAGTTTTGTTGGATTGCTGCCTTAAGTAATTGCAATTAAACTGCCAGGGGAGGGGCAGTTATGGATTGCATGAAGCATTAAATTCCTTTCCGGGAGCACATCTGTGCTTAGTATTTAAGCATGTAAATAAAACGAGTTTTTACTTTATTATAATTTCATAACGTATTGCCACGGTGGTGCAGCGGTTAGCATTGTCGCCTCACAGCAAGAGGTTCTCCCATTCGATTCTCGGCTGGAGCGCCTTCTGTGTGGAGTCTGCATGTCCTCCCTGCGGCGGAGTGACGCTAAAAGATATGCAGGTAGGTGTGAGCGTGAATGGGCATGCCTTCTTTGAAGGTTGGTCATCGGGCTGGTAACTCAGCACCGTAAAAATCCACTGCCAATCATGAGCGGACCGGAGTTCTGCTGTGGCGATCCCTAACCGGGAAAAGCCGAAAGACTTTTTATGATTTCATAACGTATCTATTGCTAATGTCTTTAGAATCAATTCACAGCAAACTTGACCATTTTCATTTTTCTTATGGGCAAATTACAGTAAAGTGTACCTTTTCTTCTACAGTGATTACTATATTTAATGTGACTTTCACCACACAAGAAGTTCATACAGATAAACGAGAAAATCTTAACAGAATTTGTGAATTGGCAGCTGTTCCAATACCTCTGCAGCTAATCTCTCATACTTTAAAGTATTTTATATTGAACAAACATATTTGTTCAAAACATTTTACTAGAAAGTGGGTCCAACCAGTAGGCGTTGGAGGCCTAAAATATAATAGTCTGCTACATTTTATTATACTTACTTTGTCTATATATAATGTCATTACATCTGAAGTAAGTGACATGCATTTCTCCAAAATGGAACAGTTTTCATAGCTGTACACATAGTGACCAAAACTGTCTATGCTGGGGGAGGCATTGTGGTGAGTTCAGGTTCAGCAGTGAGCTTCAATGAAATCCATAAAGGGTAGCTTATAGCTACGTGCCGAAGTAGCCTTTTACAATCTTCTGAAAATGTTAAGATGTCTCAAATGGTGAAATGTAGGGCCTTTTGTACTTCGGTACTGAATGTAAGGTTTTGCAGGCAATGAACAGTGAGAGCATGGAATGTTGAATTGTTCACTATTACCTTTAGGAATGGGTATATGCCCACTGTTCAGATTTTGAATGCAGCATACGTCTAAAATATATCTGTGCTGGGCTGCCTTTATATCAGAATTACAAACCATTCATATTTCCTGAGAAAAGATAACTTTTTAGTTGCTGAAAACTCACCATGAATAAAACTTTCTATACTGAAGGGGCAGTTTGGTGGGGTCAAATTCAGCATTGAGTTAAATAATTCTCTATGATTAGAATGACAGTCTTGTGTGCATTTTGTACTTGAATTCTGTTAAAATTCCTTCAGATTTTTTTAAGAACTTGCTTCAAAATTTTACTCGTGGTTCCTTTAGTGTTGTGCTGCAGTGTCTGAGTTCTAGGATGCAGGGTTTCCTTTTGAAGCAACCTTCATTCACAAATTGCGCAGTCCTTCTAGAATGGAGAGAGAAACTTTAATAACTTTTAATAACTTTCAAGGGCTGAATCTGTCAGGCTTATGGAAGCTGACAAAGTGGGTTCCCTGTAATTACGGACACCACATTATACTACTCAAAAATGTAGAATTTATTAAATCGTGATTTTTTTTTTTTTTTTTAACCACCAAATGTTTGATAAAGCACATACCCAAATTGGCAGTTGGTTATATGAAAAAAATAAGGGCTATGTACAGTTATTTTTTTTGTTATGGACTCCTAATAGTGGATAGGTTCATAGGTAGGTACTAGGCTATCTGCCTGAGGGCATTTATAAGCCTAGCCAGAGTGTGTTGGCTTTCGCCGCCCCATTGATTAACTGATCCTCTGTCAAGCAGAGCCAATGAAGTGATCCCAGGAGTGTATTTTCTGTTACCCATCCACTCGTCAAGGTTTCTCTTGAAGAGTGTTAGTGAGGGGCTCTACCTGATGTAATTTGGAATTTTGTTCCAAAGCATGGGGAGTCTGTGACAGGAATCTGTCCCTCCAGCATGTTCTATTTATTGTTGTGGCTAGGTTTAGCTCACTAGAGTGCGTGGCTCGCAGTGACTTGGATTTCTTTAGGTGGAGCATGTCCATCAATTCTGAGTTGGACATGGCTTTGTAAGTCAGGCAGAGATCACCTCTGAGTAAGCGATATGCCACGGAGTACAGCCGGAGTTTTTTCAGTCGGGCTGCATAGGACATATGTTTGAGACCAGTATTCCTCTTGGTGAGGTAATTTTGTGGCCTTTCCAGCTGTTGGAAGGGTCTTGTGAGGTACATCCCAAATGGGGCATTGTACTCTATGATGGGTCTAATGAGTGACGAGTAGAGGGGCACTATAACCTCTTTATTTCTAGATGCAAACCCTTTAGTAATTAGATGAGCCACATAGAAGGATTTCCTAACTACTTTGGCAATATTATTGTCAAAGGAGAGATTACTATCTACCTGGGTCCCCAGATCTCTTATTACCTCTTCTTTGTTAAGGGGGCTGCCACCTATGTGGTAATTCGTGGGTGTTTTGTTTTTCCCAAATGGGATGACTATGCATTTTTTGGCATTTAGCTTGACGCCATGACTTTGACACCAGGTGTCCATCTCAGTAAGGCCCTTTTGGAGGATATCCGTGTCAGCCGGAGAGTCAATTATGGCTCCCAGTTTGCAGTCATCGGCAAACTTGGTTAGCCATAGTCCTCCTGTGTTTGCCTGTACTTCTGAGAAGTATATTTCGAACAGTAGGGGTCCCAAGACCGAACCTTGCGGGACACCACTTGTGACTGTTTTAGAGTCTGACCTGGAGCCTGCTATTCTTACCGTGTGAGTTCTGTTTGTAAGCCAGTTGGCAACCCATCTCGTGACGTAGGGGGTTTATGTTCAGGCTGGTGAATTTATCTCTAATACCCGAGTGGGGAATGGTGTCAAAAGCCTTGGCGAGGTCAAGGTAGGCTATGTGAACCACCTTTCCCTCATCTATGGCCTTGGTGACTGTCGTGAAGAAGTCAGCCAGGTTTAGTAGGCATGATCTGCCCTTAAAGCCAAACTGGGTTGGGTCAAGTGTTTGGAGGTTCCCAGTGTCTTTGTTAATGAGTTCCATGATGATGTGCTCCATATCCTTGCAGACCAGGCTAGTCAGGCTTATGGTGTGATAGTTACCAGGGTCAGTTGTTGCCCCTCCTTTGTGGACAGGAATAACCATTGCTGTGGGCACATAGCCTGTGGAGAGACTGAGGTTGAACAGCGTGTTTAGGTGGGGGGTTAGTTCGTTCTGTAGTTCGTGCAAGACACAGCCTGGGACACCATCTGGTCCCATTGACGCTGTGTTTTTGGCTTATGAAAGGGCTGTTTTCACCTATGGTCTGTGATTTTTGGGACACTACACTTTTCCGGTATTGTTGTGGGCCCTTTTGGAAGTGAGAGGGGGGGTAAAGTTTGCACTGAATCTTTCTGCCAGAATGTTGGCAATATCAGTAGGTTCAGTATATTTTGTGCTATTTAGCACTAGTTCAATGCATATCTGCAAGTTGCCACTTAGAATCTTAACATAGCTAAAGAAGGGTTTGTGGTTATCTTTTGAATCCTTGGCTATTTTTCTTTCAAAGTTAGCCTTGGATGATTTCATGAGGGACCTCAGTTTCTTACAGATACTGATCTGGGATGTCTTTCCTTCTTGGGATTTGATTTTTTTCTGAACTAGTTTCCTCCTTGTATTGTATAGCCTGTTTATTGCAGGGGTCCACCAAACTAGTTTCCTTCTCTTAGAGGAGTGAGTCTTGGTTTTGCTAGGGATGGCACGATCCATACATCCTTGTAGGTGCTCATAGAGTGCATTTGTAAAGGTTTCTGCATCTTGAGCAGCATTATCCTTTAGCGTGGAGGCTGTGAAACTTGCCACCTCTGTCTTAAGTAAGGTGAAGTTTGCTTTAGAAAAGTTTTTTTTTACTGTGGTTTCCTTAGTTGGGGGTGGTGGTGGGATGTGGACATCGAGTGATTAGTTTATGGTCTGATCTAGCCAGTGATGGGTTGACCTCCAGTGTGGAACACCTGTTGCCCATGTTAGTGATGACCGGGTCCAATATGTTTTCACTTCTGGTAGGGGGGTTTACCAGCTGATCCAGGGCGTTTGAGTTGATGAATTCCAGGAAGCGCTGGGCCTGGGAAATTGTACTCTAGTAGTTTTCCCAGTGAATGGTAGGGTAATTGAAATCGTCCAATATCAGGGTGTTTGATAGGACCTTCATGTTTTCCAGTGTCTCCAGAAAGGTGGAGTGGTGGTCCTGGGTCATGGAGGGTGATCTGTAGCAGGCTACAATTTGCATTGCAGATTTACCTGATGTTGGTTGCACATGGATGATCTCAGAGGTATCATGCTGCGTCACTAACCTGGAGGTGTAGGTATCCTTGATGAATATGGATACACCCCCACCTTTTGTGTTTCGGTCTGAGTTCTGTGTCTGAAATGTGTGGTATGAGTTGTAGCCCGGTAGTGCTGGGATGCTGTCTGGAGCCTTGAACCAGGTTTCAGTTACTGCACAGATGTCGACGTTCTCCATACTGAGGAGTGCTTCGAGTGCGTGCATTTTGAGATTTAAATTTCAGGCGTTGAGTAGCATAACCCTCTAGTTTTTTGTTAATTGTTGCTGTTTACGGAGGTGGGTTTGCCTTTTGAGCCTTGCCTAAAAAAGGCACTGTGGAGGCAGTAAGAGCCTTGGCCAGTATTCAAAAGCTTAGGGATGACGGGTGCAAGCAGTGTCTTGCGAAGCAAATAGACAGCTTAGCTTCCAGTTTGGCTGTATAATTGCATCTCTCGCATATGTTAGTGTTTTGTGGTAGGAGGAGAGAGTTGTCTGTGTACATGAGGCAGTTGTAACATTGCCTCAGGATACCCAGATTCACCAGCTGGACTGGAGAGTGCACCATAAGTTGCCCTTTGGTCATGCCTGAATAGTAGGATGAGCT
Source organism: Protopterus annectens (assembly GCF_019279795.1). Taxonomy (NCBI): domain Eukaryota; kingdom Metazoa; phylum Chordata; order Ceratodontiformes; family Protopteridae; genus Protopterus; species Protopterus annectens. The sequence goes on along the minus strand of NC_056727.1, from coordinate 722,895,431 downwards.
GCTTAGTCGCTTGATTGGTGAGGGGTGAATAAAGAGCCGTGCCCTGCTGGGCAATCAGTGTCAGGGTATATTAGTGCTTGCTATTAGGTCTGGGCAAGTGCTGGGCGATAAGATGCTTTTTGAGTGCTTAGGTTGAGCGTTAGACTAGTTTGAAGGGAAAAGCTGAAGAGGAGACTTAATGGAGCCGGAAATAATTTAACCATAGCTAACCAGCACTGCCCAGTGCGCAAAACCATGCAAACGTGGTTTTTATGGTAGGGAAATGAAAGAGATAGAAATTAACCCAAAATGGCCAATAGACTACTAACTAATGGGCTGGAACCATTCCTCCAGGGACAGATAGGTTGCTCAAAGCTCCCCTCTCTCACAGGTGAACAGAGAAACTTCCTTCTATCCAAGTAAGGTATGGGCAACTCAGAAACTAGTATCACAGCCCTGAATTCAGCACTAGCCTGAAAACTGGACTATACTAGCTTAGAAAGGTGGGAAACCAGGATTTTTTTTGTTTGTTTTTTTTTTTGAAAAGATAAGGCAAAAACAGTAAAAATACACTTAAAACAGCTTTAAATGAATGCAAACTATCAGAAAAGGCTATCGCACTTTAGTGTGTAGCCTACAACAGTTAAACATTATTTAAACAAAAAACGTTTTAAAAGTGCAGGCAGTCAAATAAGTACAATGTGAAAAAACCAAGCTTTTAAATTGCAATAAACACTGGAAAATCTGCGTTTAGGCGGAAAACAGTTAAGTAAGCAAGAAAGTACAGAAAACTGATACTTAGTCACTCCAAAGTCTCTCTGCTAAGCTAGAAGGCTTGTCAGTCTAAGGCTTTCTAGTGCTACCCAGTAGGTTAGTTACAGGAAAGATGGGAAATAAGCACAGATGTGGTCTTTTAAACCAGAAAGTTGAAAGAGACGGACATACTGTTCAAATGGTCAATAAACTACAGTTTTTGGGCCAAGAACCTCTCCTCTCGTGCTAGACCGGCTACCAAGTGCTTAACCACTCCCACTGATAAACTAGAAGGCTTTCCTCCAACACAGAAAGGCTTGCGGGGCTCAGAAGCTTACCAACAGTTCTGGATACAGCAACTCTGTATCTGGACTAGGCTAGTTACAGGAAAGGTGGGAAATAAGCGCAAGTGCGGCTTTTAAACCAGAAAGTTGAAAGAGATGGACAAACTGTCCAAATGGTCAATAAGCTACAATTTCTGGGCCAAGAACCTCTCGTGGTAGACAGGCTACCTAGTGCTTACCACTCCCACTGATAAGCTAGAAGGCTTTCCTCCAACACAGAAAGGCTTGTGGGGCTCAGAAGCTTACCAACAGTTCTGGATACAGCAACTCTGTATCTGGACTAGGCTAGTTACAAGAAAGGTGGGAAATAAGCGCAAGTGCAGCTTTTAAACCAGAATGTTGAAAGAGGTGGGAAAAAACTGCCCAAATGGCCAATAGCTACAATTTCTGGGCCAGGAACCACTCCTCTTGTGGTAGGTAGGCTACCTAATGCTTACCACTCCCACTGATAAGCTAGAAGGCTTCCATCCAACACAGAAAGGCTTGGGGGGCTCAGAAGCTTACAAAATGTCCTGGAATACAGTAAATTTGTACCTGGACTAGACTAGTTACAGGAAAGGCGGGGAACAAGTACAAATGTAGGCTTTTAAGCCAGCAAGTTGAAAGAGATGGAAAACTGCCCAAACGGCCAAATAAACTACAATTTCTGGGCCAAAACTCGCTCTTCCCATGGAGGATAGGCTGCCTAGTGCTTACCAATCCCATTGATAAGCTAGAAGGCTTTCCTCCAACACAGAAAGGCTTGGGGGCTCAGAAGCTTACTAACAATCCTGGATACAGCAACTCTGTAACTGGACTAGGCTAGTTATAGGAAAGGCAGGAAACAGGCACAAGTGCGGCTTTCAAGCCAGAAAGTTGAAACAGATGGGGAAAAAAACTGCTCAAACAGCCAATAGCTACAATTTCTGGGCCTGGGACCACTTCTCTTGTGTAGATAGGCTACCTGATGCTTAATACTCCCACTGATAAACTAGAAGGCTTCCCTCCAACACAAAGGCTCGGTGGGCTCAGAAGCTTACAAAGAGTCCTGGATACAGCAAATCTGTACCTGGACTAGACTAATAACAGGAAAGGCAGGAAACAAGCCCAAACACAGACTTTTAAACCAGAAAGTTGAAAGAGATGGAAAAGCTTCACAAACAGCCAATAAACTATAATTTCTGGGCCAGAAACCACTCCTGCTGTGGTAGATAGGTTACCTAGTGCTTACCACTCCCACTGATAAGCTAGAAGGATCTGATGTAATTTTCATTTGTTCCTTAACGAATGGGTCTCTGATTCGACCCTCTGGTCTAACTCAGCCACTTATCTCTAGATTCTTGGATCTGACTCTCGAGCTCCTCCATTTACCCACAATGCCCCTGTCCACTGCATTACCTCAGATCTTATTTGCCGCTCTAACGATTTGGTCGGGATTGGGTTCTCAAACGCTCAAGGATACTTTTTTTTTATTTTGTGAGTACAACGATATAATTTATCTTTTTTTCTTTTACTATATAATTTCTGATATTTAGCCCTTCCTCTCTTTATTCATTTGTTAACTTTTTATCTTTCTTTTTTTTCTCTACCCATTTTTAAGTATTTGTTTTATCATGGCTGGTATAACCTTTTACTTTTTACCTTACTCTCTAAAGTAACTGGTTTACCATTGTAGGTAAAGTCCATGTGATAGTGTTCAATCTCGCCGTTTGTTCTTACACATGTGTTCGGAGCCGATCCTCGGCTCCGTGTCGGCCGCTTGCAAGCTCTGCATCGAGAAGAAGCTCGAGACAACCTAATACCCACAATCCCCCTCTGCCTTTACCTCAGATCTAGTTTGCCAATGCTGCGTTCGCATCACTGGGATCTAGCTCGAGCAACTTCAGATAAGAAATAACTTTATTATTGTTATTTTTTGAGAAAAAAATTATTCTAAGTACTTTTTGATAACATAGTGTATGTGTGTGTGGTAAGGTAGAATTACTCGGTACCGTTTAAGTTTATTTAAACTTGTTAGAGTTTTTCGGGGCCTTCCACCCCTTACTTGAATTTGACAACCGGACTGACTTATTTATCGGATTCGACCTTTTTTACTGGATTTGTCTCTCTACTGGACTTGACCTTTTTTCTCTTCTTTAAGATGTCTGAGAAAATTAAATCAGGGTTTAAACGTTGCCAGTGTGGCCAAAAAATGTCAGTTACTGACAACCATAGTTCCTGTGTCTACTGCCTTGGCCCTCTCCACTTACAAGAGGACTGTTCAATTTGTCACTCTTTTAGTGGGAGGGTCATGACAGATAGGCGCAGGAAACTCATGGACAGGGGGTTATTAAAACCTTCCTTTCAGGAGGCTCTGGATGCTTCAGACCAGGCATCCAAATCCTCGAAGGAATCGAAGACGTCGGAGCCCAAGTCATCGGCTCCGAGCTCTTCGAGTAAAGTTAGATCACCGGTTCCACAGACTTCGGGGCCGAGTGTTCAACTGTTGTCCGTTCCCGAGCCTCGAGTCTTGGATCCGGTGATGGAGCTCCCTCCCTCGACTCTATTGAGGTCGGCTCCGTCTTCGGTTCCTTCGACCCGTTCTTCTTCTAAGCTCTCCGATGTCAATGTGGATCGTGTGGTGCAGAAGTTATTGGAGCATTCGGCCCTATCCAAACTTATTTCGGTTTCCACCCAGTTGGTGTCGAAACTTGAAGGCCTCCCATTGTCTCCATCCATTCCTCCTCCGAGACCTGTCCAGTCTTTGGAGCCACAAGAGGTTGATCTTCTGATTGTGGAGCCCTCGGGTCCAGAACCGTCTCTTTCTCGGTCTGTTCCTCTCACCTCGACTCCGTCGGATCCGGTACCGGAGTCTCGGAGCCGACGATCTGTCCTTGGTTCCGGGGCTGAGAGTCGAACCGACGTTTCGGTTCCGACTCTTCCCCTCGGGGCCTCGGCGCGGATCGATTTGGCTCTGTCCTCGGGGTCGATGCCTTCGGTGCCTGTCTCGGGGATTCTTCCCATTTCTTCGGAACTGGGAGATTCTTCGACTCGGGACCCGGGGGCCTTCGATCTCATGAGGAAGGTGTTGTCTACCCAGACAACCACATCAGTAGAAGCAACCTCTCCTCCCCATAAAGGGCCGTTATCCTCCTCTGCACCCACGGCTACATCCAAGCGTCTAGCACCGGTGTCTCAGCCACCCCTGGAGGGTGCCCCCTCTTCCTCGGAGGCTTCTTCGGATGCACCCCACGAAGAAGTTCCTAGGAAAAGATTGTGTAAGAGGAGACACTTAGATTCTCCACAAGAATCTTTGACATCCGATACTGACTTGGATGAGTCAGAAGGGTCCCCTAAGTCACCTTCAGAAGATGTCTCTTTTTCTGACATATTGGAGATCCTGAAACAGAGAGGTGACTGGCAGTCCCTTCCCCCTTCTGAGGATGAGTCAGTCTTGCTGAAGGCATTTGGTGCTCGCCCTTCCTCCTCCTGGGTCACTCCGCCCTTCGATGAATTAATGGAACTTATTGCTCGAAGGGCGTGGGAGGCTCCTGACACAGTGGAACCGGTCCCTAGGAAGCCTAATAAGTATATCACTGCACCCCAGGACAAGGCTTACTTGACAAAAGGAGTTCCAGTGGGCTATGGTGGTGGCAGCGCCACGAAAAAGGAGATGTCGGAATCTTCCTCATCTGTCCATCCCCTAATAAAGATTCTAGGACGATGGACAGGTATGGGAAGCGCATTTTTAGTTCAGCGGCTTTTTCCATGCGATCCCTGAACTATTTGACCCACTTTACACGACTACAGAGGGATCTAGTCAAAGAGTTGGGAGATACCCTCCAGGGTACTACAGATGTTGCTGTCTCAGAGAAAGTGACAGCGCAACTTAATACCCTTACATCCATTGTGAACTCGTCCATGAGGCTGATATCTTACGCAGCCGAAGGTTCGAGTAGGGCAGCAGCTTCAGCGATTGCTCTTCGCAGACAATCCTGGATGCGCTTATGTTCATTTGCGGAAGCCTTCAAGTCTTCCTTTACTAACGCCCTATTTGACGGTGCCACTCTTTTTGGCCCCAAAGTAAAGGAGACCCTTTCCCGGTGTGAGCAGGAGGGAAAGACTCTGTCTGCTGTCGGAGTCCGTTTTTCCACCCCATCCAGACCGTACCCCAAAGGGCAACGTGGTGGAAAAATGTGGTTTCGAAAACCCCAAGGATCTTTCCCAGGCACACAGGGTGATGCCCCTTCTAGAGGCAGAGGAGGGGCAGAGGTGGAAGACGCCGCCCTGGCGGCAGAGGGGTCCGCAGAATCAAGGTGACAGGGATACACTCCTGGTAAACCTTTCCAGCACTCCTGAGAGGAGGCCCGACTGTCCTGCTCTGGAGGCAGTCGGGTCGCTTAGCTTTATACCCTCAGGCCTGACAAAACATAACTACAGACAAGTGGGTAAAAAGGCGTGGTTACCAGAGGTTACAATATACCATTTCTATCCTATCCCATTCCAAAGAAAAGACTCCCAGATGTGCCGCCCCATCTGCGAGAGCCAGCAGCTATAGAAATTTCAAAGCTGCTAGAAAAGAGTCATCCAACCAGTCCCAGCGGACCAAAGAGGATTCGGAACTTACTCAAGGTTCTTTTTAGTTCCAAAGAAAACAGCGGACTGGAGGCCCATTCTGGACCTAAGCGACCTCAATACCTTCGTCAAGAAAGAAAAGTTCCGAATGGTCACGCTTCAATCGATCCTTCCATTCTTACAGAAGGACGACTGGATGTGCTCAATAGATCTGAAGGATGCATACTACCACATCAAAATGGCCAGGGCATCCAGAGATCATTTGCGCTTCCGGCTGGGTGCCAGTCACTTTCAGTTTCGAGCCCTGCCCTTTGGTCTGACCTCAGCCCCCAGGGTCTTCACCAAATGCATGGCAGTGGTAGCATCTCACTTGAGATGCCTAGGATTCCAGGTGTTTCCGTATCTGGACGACTGGCTCCTTTCTGCCACCACCCAGCGTCAACTAGTACAGGCCAGAGACTACACTCTTCAACTGTGTGTTCACCTCGGAATTTCCGTAAACTTCGGAAAATCCTTACTACAGCCATCACAGCGTATCTTATTCATAGGAGCGGAATTAGATACACATTAGTTAATTCTAAGACTTCCTCCAGAAAGGATACTTTCACTTCAGACTCACATACGTCTTCTTCTTTTGTCCAGGAAATCCCCAGCAAAACTGGTACTGAAGGTTTTGGGACTCATGTCAGCTTCTCTTATTGCAATACCCTTGGGAAGACTGCACATGAGAGTCCTACAATGGCTACTGTTTGCACAATGGTCGTTCCAACAACTACCTCTGACACACGAGATTCTTATAACAAACACATGCAAATCACACCTAAACTGGTGGCTTCAGACTTGCAACCTTTCCAAGGGGAGACCATTTGTGCTACCCACACCGACAGCTACTGTGACCACGGACGCTTCCCTGATAGGGTGGGGGGGCATCTTTCAGGGACAGACAGTCCAAGGCGAATGGACCAATTTAGAGTACAATCTGCACATCAATGTTCTAGAGTTGAGGGCAGTGTTTCTAGCGTTGCAACACTTTGCTCCCCTTCTTCCTCTGGGAACTATTGCAGTTCAGACGGACAACATGTCTGTAGTCTGGTACATAAACAAGCAAGGGGGAACCAAGTCCTATCAGCTATGCAGAGAGGCCATGAGAATCTGGCAATGGGCGGAGTCCACGGTCGCTTTCTGATAGCAACGCACATCCCGGGTCATCCAACGCCATAGCAGACAGGCTGAGCAGAGCAATACTGTTACCGCACGAGTGGTCCCTAAAACAGTCAGTTGCGAAAAGATTTTTCGCGTGGGGCCAGCCTTCCTGCGATCTGTTTGCGTCTCCAATGAACGCCAAATGCAGGAGCTACTTTGCCCTATTACCCTCCAGGGGAAGTCCCCAGGGACGCACTGATTCACGATTGGCCCCCGGGTCTCCTGTACGCATTTCCTCCCTTCCCCCTGATCACAAAGTTTCTCCAGAAAGCCAACAACCTACACAGGACAATAATCCTCATTGCCCCATTCTGGTCTCGTCAAATTTGGTTCCCCTTCCTCATGACACACTGCATTCGGGGACCCTGGATCCTGGACCCAGAGCCGGATCTATTGACTCACTCGTCAGGGGCTCCCCACCCCTCGCTCTTGTCCCTCCATTTCCCAACTTAGCCAGGTCTGATCTTCTTTCACCTGCAGTTCAGAATATATTAGTGGCTTCTCATAAAGCTTCCACTACTAAAACATATACTAGTAAATGGAAGCGCTTTGTATTCTGGGCAAATACACAGCAAGTAGACCCTGTTATAGCTCCTTTGAATAAAATATTAGAGTTTTTAACAGAATTGTTCCATCAGGGTGCTTCTCCTGCCACATTAAGAGTTCAATTGGCTGCCATTTCTAATTTCCATGTGGAAGAATGTGGGGCTCCTGTTATGGCCCACAGACTTTGTAAAGCCTTTTTAAAGGGTCTTTTCATATTAGACCACCAATTAGATCTCCTACGTCACCTTGGAGTCTAAACTTATTATTATCTAAGTTGATGCTGCCCCTTGAACCAGCCTCCTCTTGCCCATTGAAATTTTTGTCGTGGAAGACTCTTTTTGGTAGCCATTACATCCGCTAGGCGAGTATCTGAACTTCAAGCTCTCTCCATTAAACACCCTTATTTGATCTTTCACTCTGACAGAGTTTCTCTTCGCACTAATTCATCCTTCCTTCCTAAAGTTTGTTCTATTAACAATATTAATCAGTCCATTGAATTACCCACTTTCTTCAAGAATCACTCCAATAAAATGGAGTATATGTTACACAAATTAGATGTCCACAGACAACGAAGGTTTTACTTGGATAGAACAAAGGATCACAGGAAATCTGATCAACTTTTTGTAGCCTTTGCTGATAACAGAAAAGGAGTAGCAGTTACTAAAAGAACTCTTTCTAAGTGGTTAACTGATTGTATCATCTATGTCTATGATTCTTCAGATAAAATTCTGTTACACAAACCCAAAGGACATTTCACAAGGTCAGTGTCTACATCCCTAGCTCATGCAGCTCGCCTACCACTAGACGCTATTTGTGCAGCTGCTACTTGGTCTAAACCACATACATTCATTTCTCATTATAAGGTAGACAAGGTTTCTAGGGACAGGGCAACCTTTGGTTCCACTGTGCTCAAGAACGTCCTTCCGTGAGTTCCTCAGGAACAAGGAGCTAGGGACGCTACCCATGTGTAAGAACAAACGGCGAGATTGAACACTATCACATATAGAAGTTATGTCCTTACCATAACGTTCCATGTGGAGTGTTCATCTCGCCTTTGTTCTTACATTCCCACCCTTCCACCCTTAGGAAGAACGTTCAGTTTGGTGCCTGGTCTGGGGCATTCTGCTTCTGCATTGCAGTTGTTGTATATATGGTTGACATGTATATATATATATATATATATATGTATATATATATAGACTCTTAGTTTCTGTGCATATGTGATATTGGCATAAGTGTTTCTCTCTCTGACTGCTGGTTTGCTTGCAAACTAGATCTGAGGTAAAGGCAGAGGGGGATTGTGGGTATTAGGTTGTCTCGAGCTTCTTCTCGATGCAGAGCTTGCAAGTGGCCGACACAGAGCCGAGGATCGGCTCCGAACCCATATGTAAGAACAAAGGCGAGATGAACACTCCACATGGAACGTTATGGTTAGGACATAACCTCTATTTTTCTTCTCTTGCTCGTTCAAAAAAAATAAATAAATGAGTTATCTTTTCCCTTTTTGGGTATATTGCTGTAATGGCTGAAAAGCCTGCTGGTTTTAGGAAGTGCGCTTCTTATGGGCATAAGATTCCCAGTTCTGATGCCCACAGGGAGTGTGTTTGTGTAGGCCCATCCCATTTTAGACACTCCTTGTATGATTTTCTGTGGTTTTAATGCCAGAGCTATGAGTGATCAAAGCAACAAGTTAGTCCTCAAAGGCCTTATCCCTGCTTCTGCATATTCTTATTCGTTGTCAACTTCAGTGGCTCAAACTCCCTCACAGAAATCTAAATCTATAGAGGCTAGGGAGCATAGAAAGTGCTCTCCAGTTTGGTCTCCCAAAACTGACCCATCGGAACCACCAGCTGAGATCCACAAGCCCTGGAATCTGAAAGCTACAGCTCCAACTTCTTTAGCCTCCAAGTCTCCTTGTCTCCAGAACCCTCACTTTTCAGCAGAGCTAGTGTCCCCAGGACTTAGGTGTGCCTTCTTATAGGACACACCAAGGAATTCATCTCAACCTCCTTCCACTTCATCTTTAATCAGGTCCCCCCGAAGTCTTTCTGAAGCAGAGGTGGACAAGATGTTGGGAAAAATTCTCAACACAGATCCAGATGGGAGTTTTACTATCTCCATTTCCCATCAGATCTGTGAGCCTTAAGCCTTCATCACATACCATCATTTCTCCTTCTCTGATCTAACCTACTGTTTTGGAGCCCCCAGATCTTGAGACCTCCAACAGTTGAAGCATCTCATCCGAAGATGCCTTCATCTTTGACTCTGGCTTCTTCTTTGACCTGTTCGGTGCCGACTGACATTGAGCAGAGTGAGTCTTGGAGCCGAAGCATCTGATCCGGGGAGTGAATTTGACTGTGAAGCTTTCAGAGCCATTGCTTCCCCTCAGAGAATCAGCACTGGACAACTTGGCTCCGACTCCCTCCTCAGGGGATGGGAGCCTGGGTTTATTTGATCCAAGAGTTTCTGCTCCAGTGAAGTTGGCCTCTGCTTCTCCTGGTCCCTGTGCCTTCAAGGAGGTTGAGAGGGCTTTCTCTCACTCAAGAGCTGTTTTTACTCAACTTTTTCAGATCCTATTACTGTTCCCCTTATAGATCTCTTTTTGAGTCTCTTCATCTTTTTCCACAGGGACAGCCAGGCGGTAAGAGCTTCCAGGCAGTTCCAGTTAAGGAACTCCTCATCTTTTGATATTTCTCCTAAGCACTGTACTGAAGAGGTCCCCCAGAAGAGATTGTGCAAAAGGAGGCACTTGGGTTTGCCCCAGGAATATTCAACTGAAGACACTGATTTTGATGAAGGGGTGGAGTCCCCAAGATCACTACCATAAGATGTCTCCAAACTATAAAACATCTCCTTTGGAGACATTCTAGAAATCCTACCCCAGAAACATGGTTGGTCCTCAGAAACCCCTTCCCAGGAGGAATTGGTGTTCCTTGAAACCTTTGGGTCTGGCCTATCTACATCTTGGGTTAGCCCTAGCAGATGAGCTTATAGATCTTGACTCCCGCTGTGCATGGAAGGAGCCAGATACCGTAGCACCGATTCCTCAGCATCCAGGTAAAATCCCTTGGTGCACCAAAAGATAGTTTTGCAGTAAAGGAGTCCCCATAGTTACTGTGGTTGTTGCAGCAGCCACCAAAAAGGAGCTGGCTGAAGAGAGGTCTTCAGTTCATCCCCCTAATAGAGAATCTGGAGTGTTGGGACAGATACAGGAAGTGCGTTTACACCTCAGCAACCTTTGCATTATGGTTGCTTAACTATTTGGCACACTTTACTAGATTATAGAGGGACTTAATTAAGTAACTGCCTAAGTCTACATCTGAGTCCATGTCAGCAGAGGAAAAGAAAGCTTATTCCTCTCAACTGCCCACCCTACAATCTATATCGAATGTGTCCATGAGGTTAATCTTTCATGCAGCTGAAGGTCCCTCATGGGCCCACATGTTCAGGCATAGCCAATAGGAGAGATGTCTGGATGAGATTCTGTGATTTTGTGGAACCCTTCATTGTGTCATTCATCAATCCTCCTTTTGATGGAACTTTTCTGTTTGGTCCCACCATAAAAGAGAGATTTTCTTGCAGTGAGCATGATGGAAAGACCTTGTCTGCCATGGGAATCTGCGTTTCTACCCCACAGAGACTTTTTCCAGAAATCAAAGTGGTGGTAAGAAGATTTGGTTCCAGAAGTCTCAAGGACCTTTCCAAGACTCGTACAGAGATTTTTCTTCCAGAGCAGAAGGGGAAATAACAGAAGATGCCACCCATGCGGCAGAGGAAGTCCGCAAAACCAAGGGTCCCCAGATTCTTTCTCAGATGGGCCCTTTCAGTGCTCCTGAAGAGTTGCCTGACTTTTCTTCACTGGAGGCAGTCAGTGGGGGTGGGTTATCTTTGCACCCAGACTTCTGGACAGCCATCACAAGAGATACATGGGTGCAAAGTGTCGTATCCAGAGGATATTGCATTCTCTTTTTACAATTTCCCTCAGTGAAAAGACATCTCCCTGATGTTCCATCCAATTAGTGGGCGTTAGCAGCTCTAGAGATCCAAAAGCTGCTAGACAAGAGAGTCTTCTCAGAGGTCCCATCTGACCAAAGAGGATCTGGAATTTATTTAAGGTTCTTTTTAGTGTCGATTCCAAGATGCTTGCCCACTGAGTAACAGCTTGTTTCTAGCTCTCAGTATGAAAACGGAACCTCAGTAGAGAAGGCCAGTAGACTTGTGTATATGAGTGAATTTCAGTAACTGGCTAGTAAGTATACTACCTGGATGTCAGAAATAAAGAAATACAAAAGACCTGGAAAAAATCAGGTATAAAAATTGAGGAAGAAAAACTGACTAGGGAGAGTACTGCAGCTGTTCAGCAAAAAGTAATGTGTTCTTCAGACATGACTTCCAATAACCTACAGGATAATATAAGACAGCTGCATACAGACCTTTTTAAAATAAAACACTGATAGAGTATACCAACACAAACAAAAGGCTGGAACAAATGGAAGAAGCTTTAAACAGATATTCAGGTGAGATGATAAAGCTGCAAAAATCAGATGTCGAAATGAAGAAAAGGCTAGCTGAATATGAGACTGCTCAGGAAGAGATGTTTCAAAAAGTAATAGAATTAGAGGCCAGAGCACATAGGGAAAACTTGAGATTTCAGCTGTACCAGAGAGGCTGGAATGAACAGACTGCATTACATTTATGAAAGCACAAATAAGCCACTGGACTGGTATTCCACAGCAGGACTTATTAGTTGATCAGGCTCATTGTGTATATGCTCCAAATCTAGCTATAAGAAAGCAACCTAGACCTTTAATAGTAATGATGCAATCCTACCAGCAGAAAGAGTTGATTTTGTCAAAACTGTGGCAGAAGGTAAACTACTAAAAGTAGGAGACGGCAGCATGTTTTTGGAGAATGATTACTCATGTACACCAGGCAAAAGAGAAGTAAATTCATTCCTCTATTCAGAGTGGCAATACGCAGATGTGAGATTTGAACTGCTGTATCCAGCTGTCTTCAAGGTATTCTTCCATGGAGGGACAAAATCATTTTTTGATAACATGCATGCTAAGGAGGAAATACAAAGGTTTATCCAACAAAACTGAACTGTGAAACACTAGGAGATTCAGTTTCTTGTTCCTCTGGTAATAAAGACCACAGAAAGACTGCCCCCGTGAAACCTTTTCCAGTATTTCAATGGAAAATGTTGGAGTGAAGGAAGGGAGCATGAGAGTTGACTAGAAGAATCGAGAGTACATTGGAAATGAAGTAGAGGCAGGATTTTGGTGATGGAGAAGAACAGTAATAAAGTCAGTAACTTAATGTGAGATTACAGTGCAATAATTATATATGTGAAATAGGACAGCCCAAGAAAATCTGGAAATATTGGACTTCTTCAAAATTTGTTTGCTGTTGCTGTGTGGGGGAGTCTGAATTATATGCCCTACTTCATGTCATTAATGTTCAGAAAAATGCTTTGGGAAGGGGATGAGTAGGTACAGTGCAATAATTATATTTGTGAAATATGACAGCCCAGGAAAATCTGGAAATATTGGACTTCTTCAAAATTTGTTTGCTGTGTGGGGGAGTCTGAAGTATATGCCCTACGTCATGTCATTAATGTTCGGAAAAATGCTTTGGGAAGGGGACGAGAAGGGAGAACACTGTCTAATAAAGAAAACACTTTATTTTTGTAATAGTGCTATATCTGTGTTGCATGGTTTTCTTTGCATGCTAATTTGGGTGTAATGGGATTGTAAACGGGCATTTTTATTTTTCTCCCCTCTTCTTTTTCTTGTGCAGTTTTGAGAAATATAAACGGTGTAATAAATAAAAAGGAAAAATGGAGACTGGTTAAGGGGGCATGACAGAGTTCAAATTAATGTGCTTTTTTAAATTCTTGCATGGGGGAAATGACTGATCAAGTACATTTGTTTAAAGACAGAGAGCAAGTAAGTGAAAAAGAATATTGAATATTATAAGTTTTTTTCCTAGCACTTGCAAATATGTATACTACGTAGCATTTCTGCAGCTGGTTTTCATGCCTCCATAGAGATAATCTGATAAAGAGAAACTGGAGACAGTCTGGTGGAAGAAGATTGGCTGAGGGTAAAGAAACAATAACAGAAATTGACTAGGATGTAATTTTCCCTGAAAACAATCGGGTTTTCTCAGGTGTGACAGCTTTAAAGATGATACAAAACCAGTTAGACTTGAAGTAAAGTTCTCTCATTTTTTTTAATGCAGTGGGGATATAAATAGGTGTTTTGCTTTTTCTTGTTCACCCTTCTCTCTTTTTTTTTTCAGTTTTGAGAAATGTAGGCACTGCAATAAAAAAATAAGGGGAGGAGATGGGGGAGAGCGGAAGGGTCTGGTTAAGAGAATATGACAAAAGAAAAAATTAGTGTGCTTTTTCCCATGATTGCATAGGGAAATGCCTGGGTAAAAACCCTACACTTTATCCAGTAACAAGTTTATTACAAAGCACGTAAATAAAAAAGAATATTGAATATTTTAAGTTTTTTTTTCTGATAAACAAGGTACCCTTAGTAGTTTTGTGTCTGGTTTCCATGTCACTAGAAGACAATATGGTAAAGAGAAATGGCTTGGAGAAAGTGTTTACTGAAAGCATTCAAGTGTTTTCTCAAATGGAAGAGTTATAAAGATATACAAAATCAAATAGCACTTACTAATAGGACAAGGCTGTACCATGCGTCTTAGCATGTCTAATCTTTCTTTTTGATTAACTTTAGCCGGTCTGTGTAGCTATCAACTTAGAACTTGTGTTTATTTGGAAGCAAAAAGTTCAGTATTTGAAGATGCACCTAGTTTTGTTTGTTATTGTTACGTTCATAGTTTTTTTTTTCGGGGGGGGGGTTCTTTTTAAGGCCTTTCTAAAAAACAAAACGTTATGTAAGATGTGACATAGGCACAAATGAATATGAAATGAAACAGCTGCGTAAAAGACTAACCTGCCAAACAGTGTATACATGTAAAATAAAAACTGGAACTAGATAATTAGCAAAAGAGCAGTTATATATAAAAGGTGGTAACTGTATAAGAAAATTATGCTTTCTGTAATGTCTTTCAATCTGAATGGTCTTACAGATAAATATAAAAAGTAGTAGTAGTGAACTATATTAAAATGTAGAGTGCAAATAGCTATGCTACAGGAGGCACGCCTGGAAAGAACTGAACATGTGAATTTCATAAAGAAAGGTTTTCAGGATGGTTATTCAGTGGAATATCTGGGTCAAAGGAAGAGTGGTACTTATATTAATTGTAAGAGGAGCTCCAATAGTGATAAAAGAGGGAGGAAAAGATAATGTAAGATACATAGTACTAAGGGGCTACTGACTAGGGAGGATGATTACACTGGTATGCATTTACATCCCCCCGAAACTGCTATAATAGAGCTTAAGAAAATTGTGGGAGAAATAATCAGCTTTCAGCAAGGAATATTACTTGTAGGTGGAGACTGGAATTTTGTTTGCAACAGTGAAGATGTGTCTAGGGGGGCCTAGAAGGAGAAATATAACATAGGAGGGTAGTTTTTGAATAAATTTATGAAAATGACATGGAAGATGTGAATTCAGTACTAGGAGTTTGGAGTAAATTTACATATTACTCAGAGATACAAAAACTGGGCTAGGCAAGATAAATTTTATATCTCACAGGAACGTGCATTTAATTGAAGGTCTTGAAACACACCCAATAACTATTTCAGAACATGCACCAATAATTAAAATAAAAATGCAAGGTAATGAAATAAAAATGAGACACTAGCACTTTCCCACCTATTGGTTGAAAAGAGAGGAATTTAAGGAATGGGTTATGGATTAAATTCAGGAGCTACTAGAGAAGAAAGACTCATCTTCTGAAAACATAGGAGTAGGATAAACTTAAAGTTGAATTTAAAACTTGGTTGGAGAGAAAAGAAAGAGAGATATAGTTAAACAGTAACAAGAATTATTTAGAGCGATTGACAAATGTTAAAGTATTGCAAAATAGGGGGAATTGGTCAGAGCAAGAAAAGGAGCAACTGCAGAATGCTAAACAGAAAATAAGGGATTACCTCAATAATATACACAAGTTTAGAAATATTGCTATTAAGCAACTTTTTTATAGTAATTCTAGAGCACAAAAACTTTTAGCACAACAACTCAGGCAACAAAGTGGAAAGGGCATTCACCAAGTTTAGGGAGCCTATAACAAGAGACCCTGTAGAAGTATTAGAAATATTAAGGAAAATTTATAAAAAAATTGTATAAAGCCAGAGAAATATGGAAATCGAGAAAAGGTACAAATGGAAATATTTATGGAAGAATTAAATATGCCAAAGTTAGAGGTAGATGAGGCTCAATTACTAACAGGATAGGATGGCATGAGATAAAAATGGCTATGTATAACCAATCTGCAGGAAAGTCTTCAGCAATAGATGGTATTCCTGCGGAATTTTGGAAGTTAGGAGGGAAAAACTGATAAAGATCTGGAAGGTTTTAACAATATTTTAAAAGGAGGAGAAGTACCAGCATCATGGAAAAAGGTGGTGGTAATGGTAATACCTAAAGAGGGTAAAGATCCATCGGATCCAGCTTCGGACAGGCCCATTGCAGTACTAAACCATGATTATAAAGTGTTTGTCTATAATGGCTAAAAGAATAGCAAAAGTGATACCAAAATTGATAGATATGGATCAGTGTGGTTTTATGGAGGGGGAGGCAAGCATTTGACAATATTAACAGAACATTGATGATCCAGAGGGAAGCAGAATGTAAGAAAGTACCATTTTTTATTGGTGGGTCTTGCTGCAGAGAAAGCATTTGACAGAGTAGACTGGGACTTCATGAGCAGGGCAATGGAAGCATTTGCTTTCCCTGATACAATTATAAGGTGGAGTAGAAGTATATATGAGGGATTGGAGGCACAAATTAAAGTGGGTGGGGTTCTGTCTGATATTTTCTGCTCGAGTAGAGGAACCAGGTAGAGTTGTTAGGTTTCCCCTTTGTTTGCATTATATTTAGAACCATTGGCAAAGAAAATAAAGAACTCATAAATTCAAGGATATAATTAGTATGGTAGTCAGGAAAAGCTGGTTCTGTTTGCAGACGATATTATTTTATATGTGACAAAACCAGAAAGGGACATTACAGTGTTGTGGAACATTTTAAGACCGTTCCAAATCTCGGAATACAAAATTAATGAAGCTAACACAAAGGCAATAGAGGTAAGTCATGTACCCATACACAAATTGGTCCAACAATATCCATATTTTTAGAGACATGATAAAGTGAAGTATTTAGGAGTATGGATTAGAAGTGGCTCTGTGGTGGCAGCTAAAGATATGTAGGAAGAGGCTAAACAGAGGATAATACAAAAATTGAGAAACTGGGTGGCAGCTAAAGATATGTAGGAAGAGGCTAAACGGAGGATAATGCAAAAATTGAGAAACTGGAAGTTTTGTTACATGGATATGGATACAAAGATACAAGCCAATAAAATGATTTTAGTCCCTTTAGTCTTATACACAGGTCAGGTATATCAGCCGGAGAAGTTGTAGATAGCAATTAAAAAAAAAAGTTGAAGGATTTTATCTGGGAAAGACATCAAGGGTCAAGTGGAATAAGATGATTCTACCAATAGCACAAGGCAGACTAGGATTACCTAATTTGAGCAGATATTTTAGAGTAACGCAGTTAAGGCTCTTTTACATAGCACAAGCAGAAAACTATAATTAAGAGTGGAAAGGAATGATGCTGATACAGGGAGGAAAGAAATAAGGAGAGATTGGGATTTTGGATACAAATGCTTAAGGAGAACAACCAAAATCATACAGAGTATCATTCATAAAATAGCTGGGAATATTCTAAGAACCAAACCAGCATGAGAATAGAGAAAAGAGATTTTGCCGAGAGGGATGACTGTGGTCGGGGTTACAGATTAATAGGCAGGAGGAAGCTGGAATTTATTGGAGAAAACTGGCAAAGAAACCAAGGTATTGGGAGCAAATAACTAGAAAGAGAAAGGTAATAGAATGAGAAGAGGTCAAGAATTTATTTGGATTGCAGGTTAGAGATTATCTTCTCAATCAAGAATTGATATGAGTATAGATAGAGAAAGAAATAGGGGGGGGCACCATTAAAAAGAAATAATTAGTAAAGCATATAAAATATTGCATAATTATAAGAAATCAATCAAAGGAGCTTAGAAAGGACCCACCTGGACAATGGGGGATATATGTATATCTCCCAAATATGCACCAAAGTCTAGAAGATTTAGGATCTTTGCCTGGAAATGTTTACATAGGTATTTTTATACCTCAAGTAGACTCCAAAGAAATTTTCCACAGATGGATAGCAAATGTTAGAGGTGTGATAGAAAAGAAAGAGGTAGCTGGGAAACATTTTTTGAGAGTTTAATGAGCTGGCAGACTTTAGGGATTCTATGCAGACCACTCTGTCAGAGACGCTAGGTGAGAAGAGTGGACTTGACTGGTGAGATGACTTTTTTTGAGTTATGCTACAGAATCGGAATTACTTAGACCATAGTAAAGCCTTGCTGAGTGAGCGGCCGTGGTGGTGCAGTGATTAGCATTGCCGCCTCACAGCAGAAGATTCTCCGGTTCGATCCTCTGGTGGGGTGTCTTCTGTGCGGAGTCTTCATGTCCTCCCTGTGGTCACATGGGTTTCCACCGGGTTCTCCAGTTTTCTCCCACATCCCAAAGACATGCTATAGGTGGATTGGACACACTAAATTGGCCCTAGGCTTGAGTACGTGCACCTACTGTGGAAGGTTGGGTGCCAGACTGGCAACTCAACACCGTAAAGCTCTACTGCCAATCATGAGCAGACAGGTGATCTGCTGTGGCGACCCCTAACCGGGAAAAGCCGAAAGAAGAAGAAAAGCCTTGCCGAGTCTAATTATGGTGGCTGCCAAAAAAGCAATTACTAGAAAATGGAATTCAAGTCTAGACCAACTTTACTAGAAGTAGTGAATATAGTAATGGAGATAAAACTACTGTAATTGGGATCTTTAGAAAAGGGAAGGAGCAAACTACATAGAAAAAATAGGAATTGTGGGAACAATATATGGAGAGCAGGAACGAGGTTTAAGAGGCAGGATTTGCAAGAGCCATATAATGCTTGACTGACAATGACTGGATGGTTTATAAGTGATGTATAATGTTTGCAACGGTGGTTGTTTCATTGGTGTCTGTGATGTAAACTGCAACTAAAGTGGTATCATTTTGTATGTTTTTCATTTATATTAAGATTGCCCTTGCCATATGTGAAAATTTAATAAGATATTTTTTTTTGGGGGGGGGGGTTAGTACCTAAGAAAACAGGGGGACCTAAGACCTATTTTGGATCTCGGTTATCTGAATCACTTTGTAAAGAATTCCAGATGGTCAGTTTAGTCCATTATGCCTCTGTTACAGAAGGATGACTGGCTGTGCTCTTTAGATTTTCAGGAAGCATACTATCGCATCAGAATGAACAGGTGCTCTCGAAGATACCCATGTTTCTGACTGGGGACCAGGGATTCACTAGACAATCTCAAAATACTGAAATGTCGAATTTCAGTATTTCGAGACTCAATAGTGGAAAACCCACATACCTGAAAACCCAAAACCGCGAATAGCACAATCATGACCATTCACACATGCACACAAACCAGCACATAAGCACACACACATACACCTACCTAACTACACTAAAACAAACATAACAACACTCACAAACACACCTACCCTATTTATAGCAGGGGCAAGCCCCCTGCATCTATGTGGGGCTGCACCCCCACATTATATATTCTAACTCTAATATCGCACTAAACATACAAAAAACAACACTACATGCACTCACACACACTAAAATCCGTACCCAATACCCTTACACAAACACCACTTACCTGAAGCCCCAGATAAATCCACAAACCACACCACACGTCATGAACGTGACACCACAATAGCAAATTTGACATTTCCGCATTCAACATAGTGTAGTTTCGCGTAACTGCACTTTCCACTATTCAGTCTCAACATACTGAAATTCGACATTTCAGTACATCGAGATTGTCTAGTGACCCCCGGGGCCAGTCACTACCAGTTCAGAGCCCTGCCCTTCGGTCTCACCACAGCCTGACAGGGTGTTCAGATACATGGCCGTGGTAGCAAATCATGTTAGACTGCACAGATTGAGTGTTTCCTTATCTGGACAACTGGCTCCTCACCACTCCAACCAGGCATCTTCTAGTAAAAGCCAGGGATTACTTATTTCAATTATCTCAATTTCTGGGGGATCACAGTCAGCCTTTAAGACCCATCTTCAACAAGTTCAACTTTTGGAGTTTATAGGGGCTTGCCTAGATACAGGTAATCGTCTCACTCTTTTACCACAAAACAGAATTTTGACCTTGAGATTGCACATCAGGCAGATTCTTTCTCAGTCCTGTCTCCCAGCAAAAATGTTTTTTCAAACTTTAGGCTGGATAGCTGCAGTAATTACCTTGATACCTACTGCTCATCTTCACATGCGAATCCTCCAGTGGACTCTAGCAGTACCAGTACAATGGTCCATTCTTCAACAACCTGTATAACATCCTATAAAAGTATCTCAAGTCTGCAAAGATTTTGTACTGAGGTGGATTCAGTCCAATGAAATTTGTCAGGGACGTCCCTTTATCCTTCCTCCTCCAAAGACCACATTGACCATGAATGCTTGCCAATCGAGGTGGGTGAGGGCATTTCTTGGGATGGACTGTTCAAGGCACGTAGTCTCCAGAAGAGACCGGATTGCATATAAATGTCTTGGAGATGAGCAGTCAGAGTTGCAGGACTTTAAGAGCTTTCTTTCTTTCGGGACAATTGCCATCCAAACAGAGAACATGTCAGTAGTACGGTACATCAACAAATAAGGGGAATCAGATCCTATCCCTTTTACTGAGAAGGAATGGGAGCTTGGCAGTGGGTGATCTCCAACTGCTTTCTTGTAGCAATGCATATACCAGGAAAGTCCAGTGTTCTCGCAGACAAACTCAGTAGGTTTATCTTGTGCCTCACAAGTGTTTTTTCAATCATACAGTGACAAGAAAGATCTTCCACAAATGGGGGCAACCTTGATGCAACCTCTTTGCATCTCCCCTCAACAACAAGTGCAGTTTTTTTCCCTAATTCCCCCTCAGAGACAGTCGCTGTGAGATGCTCTAGTCCACGCTTGGCCCTCCAGTCTCCTATATGCCTATCCCTCCCCACTTCTAATCCCCAAGTTTCTCCTGAAAGCACTTTGGTTGAAGAGCAAGGTAATCTTCATTGCTCCCTTCTAACCTCAGCAAGTTTGGTTCCCCTTCCTATGTTCTCACCTAATATGCCCCCCGTGGACACTGGACCCCATTCCAGATCTACTATCACATCCCTCGGGGATGACTAATCCAGACATTACAGGTCTCAAATTGACCACATGGTTTCTCCAATTCCAGTGATGGCTAGACATTCCAGGCTTCCCTTTCCTGTTCACCAAATTTTATTTTCATCTCTAAAACTATCTTCAGTGAAGACTTAGAGTAAGTTGAAGAGATGTTTTTTTTGTGCACAGCAGAGAGAGTTGGATCCTTTCACCACTCCAATCCCTGCTGTTTTAGATTTTCTTGCTTTGACTTTTGAAAGTGGTGCTAGTTTCTGCACCATCAAAGTTCAACTGGCAGCCATCTCCAACTATCACATTAGAGATAATGCTTCCCCTTTAACCTCATCCAAAGCATTCCTTAAAGGTACCTTTTTACTTAGGCCTCCGATAAATGATCCCACTCCACCTTGGGATCTTACTGTTGTATTACAGATTTTAATACAATCCCCCTCTGCTAAGCCAGATCTCAAATTTCTTTCTTGGAAACAAGTCGTGCTTGTTGCTAGAACTTCTGCGAGGTGAGTCTCTGAACTCCAGGCACTCTATTCAAAACCACCTTCGATTTTCCATAAATATGGGGTTACTTTACATACTAATCCTTCCTTTTTACCCAAAATTGCTTCTGAAACAAACATCAATCAAGTGATCAATTTGCCAGTTTTCTTTCCTAAATTTGACAAAGAATGCATGTTTCACCTTTTAGATGTACATAGGCAATTTTGTTTTTATCTTCACAGGACAAAAGAATTTAGAAAAACTGACCAATTATTTGTTTCCTTTTCCAATAATAAATTTGGAAAACCAGCATCCAAAACTACATTAGCCAAATGGATAACAATTTATATTTCTTATGCTTATTTTTTGAGAGGTTTAACTTTGCCAAAACATCCAATAGCATACTCGACTATGGCAATGGCTACTTAGCTGCTTTTTTGGGCCAGAGCTTCTGTTGATATTTGGATAGCTGCCAATTGGTCTAATGCTCATATATTTATTTCTCATTACAAGTTGGATATAGTCTCTAGAAACAGGGCTGCATTTGGCTCTGCAGTTCTCCAAAATATCCTTCCATGAGGGCCACCCAAGGTTACCATAGCTGGGGACTCCCATTTGTTGAGGAATGAATGAAAATGGCAACATAGGTTCATAGGTAGGTACTATGCTATCAGCCCTGGGGCCTATATAAGCCTAGCCAAAAAGGTTCCCTGGCTTTCGTCACCCAAGAAAATTATTTTCATCTATTCATTAACATCTGATATACAAGTTATGTACTCACCATAACTGTGTATCTGTGTTGTTCATTTTGATTCTTCCTTACCCCCCCCCACCTTCTTTGGGGTGACATGATGAAGTTTCTTGTTAGGAACCACAGTTCCTGTTCGAGCCCCCATTCTTTTACTATACTATTTCTTTGTATTGTTAATTTTTATGCCGTATATTTAGATGGTTATATAGTAGCAGCAAACTCGATTTGAGGAAATGCAGTGGTCAGGGGCATTATGGTTAAAGGAAGGAACTTCAGAGTCAGATCCTAGAGTCTAGAGAAAAGCAGCTGAGTCAGATCAGAGACCCATTTATTGAAGAAGAATGAAAATGGACAACACCGATGCATAGTTATGGTGAGTACATAACGTTTATATCAGATCTTGTCAATTTTCATTCTATCCTCAACTTTTGGGTTTGGATCCGATCCTCGGATCCGACTTGGTCATCTGAAAGCTCGTGATAATCACAAAAGCTCTCAAGCAACTCCCTTGCCCACAGTGCACCTCCCTCAGTTACCTCAGATCTCATTTGCCACTTCCAGTGAAAGATGATGTATCCCTGTTTTCTTGAGCAATATAAAGTTAAGTACTTTATTATTTGTTTCTGTTTCCGCTACTTGACACAAATTTGATTATTTTCCCTTACCCATGTACTTACTTTTCCATACTATTGATAGTACTTTCCTTCCTCTATACACTTCTGTGTATTTTCTTACTACCGTTGTTGGTAGATCAGTGCCCTTTCTTGCAAAAAAAAACTTTAAACAAACTTTAGCTCTATTTCTATCCTCTGCTTATTATAGTTAGTTCCTTTATGAGACATGGCCGATAAAGAGAAAGCCCAGCCAGGTTTCAAAAATGCAGAAATTGAGGCGACAAAATCTCTGTCTCTTACTGTATATTGTCTGGGTCCTCTCCACCTTCAGGAGTACTGTTTTGTATGTCACTCTTTCAATCCTGGGCTCTTATTGAGCACAAAAACAAATTAATCCTCAAGGGATTATTGCTGTCTTCGTTCTCTAAGGCAGTATCTGGAGCTCCTCCGGAGAAACAAAAAACATCTTCTAGCACTTCTTCCTCTTCTTCCAGAGTGTTGGAAAAAGTGAAAAAGAGACCAACTGACTCTTCAGATCCAAAAAGGAGACAAAGCAAACTATTGGATCTGACCTCCTGCATGGATTCTAGACCTTCTAAGTCAGAGTCTTCAGATCCATCTGACTCTTCAGATTGAAAAGAGAGACATACCAAACTGTCATATCTGACCTCCTGCTCAGATCCCAGACCTGCTGAATCAGACTATTCTAGACAGGCGTCTCCCTCAGAACCTAAGAGGACCAAGAAAAAAATCTCAGATTGCAGCACTTTAGATCATCTTTACAAATTACATTACCAGAGACTCATTACTCCCCATCTATAGATCCGTTCCCTTCCAGGGTTCCTTCTCTATTTTTGAAGAGACCCAGATCTCCCTTTATTATGTCCACTCCTCTTCCAGGAGCCTAACTGAAGAAGACATGGAGAGGTTGGTCAGGATTCTTTCGGCACAGAATGTGCCTAGTATCCCATCAGCTCCTACCGCTCTGGGTCAGGAGATCTGGCCGTCCACAGCTCCAACTTTGCAGATTCTCCTTTGACTCTCATCTTGGTCTTGGAGTCCATGGATCCAAATATTCCTGGTCCGTCTGCCTCAGATCCAAGAGCTTCTGTTCCCTTGGATCAAAGGCTTGCCTTGAGTTCTTTGGCTCCATCAAATCCAGAGAGCTCTTGGGGTTGAAGCGCCCCTGTCAAGTCCGGAATGGTGCAGTCAACTTCGAAGTTGTCTCTGCATCTTGGAGCCTCAACAAGGGTTAAATTGTCTCTGACTTTGGTCTTGGAGACATGTTCCTCAGAGCAGGGAGGGACTTTGATCCAGAGGTTATTACCTTCGAACACCGGATCCTTTTCTTCTCTGTGGGTTCTGCCTTTGAAGTCATGGAGAGGGCTTTGATTCTCAAAGACAGTACCCATCCCCTCGGATCCTCACACTGTTGACTTGACACCTTTACACCTGGAGCCTTATCTAACCTCTCCACAATGTCGGCTGGTACCGAAACCCCAGTCTTCCCAGCAGAGTATTCAGTTCTCTTCTGATACCTCTCCAGAGCATCGGAATGAAGAGGTCCCTAAGAAGAGGACATGCAAGAGGAAGCACACTGATATCCCGGAAGAGTTTGTCATGGAAGATACAGATTTTGATGAAGGTGAAGGGTCCCCCAAGGAAACCTTCTGAAGATTTCCAGTTCAGAGACATCCTTGAAATATTGAAACAGAGGTGGCTGGAAGTCCAGCAACCTTTCATCCTTGGAGTCTGTATTCTTGGAGCCTTTCGGTGCTGGCTCATCTACCTTGTGGGTGACTCTGCCTTCCAACGAGCTCGTGGAATTGATTTCTTGGCAGGTCTGGAATGCCCCAGACACCATAGAACCAATCCCTAAAAGGCCTGATATGATTATATCTGCTTCTGAAGATAAGCAATTCTGGGCAAAAGGGGTACTGGTTGATGCCTTGGTTGTGATGGCGGCCACTAAAAAGGAACTCACCGAGGAGAGTTCCACTGTCCATCCTCCAAACAGGGAGTCTCGTATGATGGACAGACATGGGAAGTGTGTCTGTGCCTCCGTGAACTGTGCCTCAAGGTCAGTGAATTATTTGGCACATTTCACCAGGTTACAGAGAGACCTAATTAAGGAACTCTGATACGTTGTCAGGATCCATTTCTGAGGTAGTGCAGGCCTCTGTATCTTCCCGGTTGGCTACCATGCAATCAGTTTCAAATTCTTCCATGAGGTTGATCTTGAATATTGCTGAAGAAACCTCAAGGACAGCGGGTTCTGGCATTTCCATAAGGAGGCATGCCTGGATGCACTTATGAGAGCCCCTCAAGTCGGCATTTGTCAATGCTCCCTTTGATAGCATGTCCCTATGTGGCCCGAGAATTACAGATGTTAACCAGGTGTGAAAAGGACTGAAAGACCTTGTCTGCCATGGGTGTATGTTTTTCCACACCTCAGTGATTCTTTTCCAGGAAAATGTGGTTCAGAAAGTCCAAGAGTCCTTTCCAGGACACACGTGGTGGAGGGGCCCCTGGGGTAGAGGGGGGGGACTCCAATGATGCATGCTGCCAACGCGGCAGTGGAGGCCCGCAAAACAAGAAGGTCCCGAAATCCCTTCTCTGATAGACCCTTCCAGCTCTCCTGAATGGAGGCCTGATTGTCCACCTCCGGGGGCAATCGGAGATCAATTATCCCTGCACCATAGAGCCTGGCTAGAGTTGACAACAGATACCTGGGTTCAGAGGATCATATCCAGAGGCTGTATAATACCATTTTCCCATTCACCTTTAGTATCAAAAAGATTTCTCAATGTTCCTCCCAGTTAGAGGGAACAAGCAGCATCTTCTTTTTTTGGCTGTTTAGGGGTCACCACAGCGAATCATCTGTTTCCATTTATTTCTGTCCTCTGTATCTTGCTCTGTCACACCAACCCACCTGCATGTCCTCTCTCACCACATCCTTAAACCTTATCTTAGGCCTTCCTGTTTTTCTCTTACCTGGCAGCTCCATCCTTAGCATCCTTCTCTCAGTATACCCAGCATCCCTCCTTCGCATGTTTCCAAACCAATGCAGTCTCACCTCACTGGCTTTGTCTCCAAACTGTCCAGCCTGAGCTCACTGTCTAATAATCTGATCCCTAATCCTGTCCATCCTTGTAACACCCAATGCAAATATTAACTTCTTTAAATCTGCCACCTCCAGCTGTGTCTCCTGTCTTTTCGTCAATGCCACTGTCTCCAACCCATGTAACATAGCTGGTCTTACTACCCTCTTGCAGACTCCCTTTCACTCCTACTGGTACCTGTCTGTCACAAATCACTCCTGACACTCTTCTCCACCCACTTCATCCTGCCTGTACTCTCCTCTTCCCCTCTCTTCCACCCTTACCATTACTCTTAATTGATCCCAAGTATTTGAATTCATCCACCTTCACCATATCTACTCCCTGCATCCTCACCATTCTTCTATCCTCCCTCTCATTCCCACATATATATTCTGTCTTAGTCCTGCTGACCTTCATTCCTTTCCTGTCTGAAGCACATCTCCACCTCACCAAGGCCTACCTCAACCTAATGTTCTTCGTGTTTCACTGTTGCAGTCATTACATTTGGGTAATCTGCTTGCAGGTTGCCCTCAGTCGGCCTGATTAACAAAGTCTTGGGTCCTGCGTCGGTTGCTGTCCCTTCTTCCATGATGTCAGGTCATCAGGGGTATAAAACATGCAACTGACATCATTACATCAGTCTTTCTTGCCGTGCGGTGCCCGAAGCAGAAGCAGTTCGCAAGTGCCGGTCAGCCGACTCCTGAATTTTTCGTTTTCGAGTTTCAGAACCGAAGTCTTCAACTTAAAGCTAAGTACCCCGTTGGGGAAACTTTTTCTTGCTCCTTACTGATGTCAGTAAAAGTTAATAATTGCATTACTTGTGGAAAGCAAATATCTCATAAAGATTTTCATTCATACTGTATTCCTTGCCTAGGCCCTGACCACAACATACCTTGCTGTCGGTTTTGTGCTTTATTTAATCAGTGCACTATCCATCGTCTGTATATTTTTGCCACTAAATATTTCGGTTCTCGGTTTAATTATCCAGAAATGTCGTCGGTTAGCCATCAGACTACCGGGATTCCGAAAAATGCAAAGATAGACAGAGACAGGCTGCCGAGGTCCAAAATTGCCAACGACGCTTCTCCTAAGCCATTCACCAGTTTGCCAGTACTCATTGAGGCGCTTTCGCAGCCCCTTATACCCACTACTTCTGATTCGCAGGCCTCTACTGAGACCCATTCGGACTCCAGTATACCACAAGATGCTTCAACTATGGAACCCGCGGATGTCTCTATCTTGGATGGGTCCGGAGCTGCTGTGCAGGCACCGGCTTTCTGATGGTGTATTCAGGCCTATAGACTTGCATATTAAATCGAAACCTCCTTTATTACTAAGGCCTAAATCTCAATTCATGTTTAAAAAAATGACGCCCAGGCCACATGCTCAGGCCCCTATGCCTAAAAAACAAATGATAAAAAATTGCTGAAGATCTAATAACTCTAATCAGGGGTAGTCAACCCCCCCCCCCCCTCTCAGAGGCCTAGGGCTGAGCTTAAGTATGAATATTCTGATCAGGATTCTGTTTTTCCTGACTGTTTCTGATTAACTGGATTTGACCATACTTACTTATGAGGATTCTGATGCAGAGGATTCTATGCCCTCTGCTTCCCCTCCTGAGGATTTTTCTTTTGGGGAAACTTTACATACTTTAAGGGAGCATTTCCACTGGGAAAGCCAGGAATTTTCTGATTCAAAAAAGAGGCTTAGGGATTTCCTCCTTCTACCTCAGCATAGGCCTTTGGCTATACATCCTGTACTAGACATTGTTGATAATGTGTTCTCGGAATCAGGTTTGGCCCCTGATTCCCTGCCTCCAGCTGCTAGTAAATCTGACAGATACTACAGGGTTCCTGAGTCCCACAAGTTCCTTTTCAAAAATCCTGTTGCAGATCCAGAGACTATTTCTCAGGGGCCCAAGGGCATTAAGGCTTCTACTGCTAAAAATCCTACCCCTTCTGATAGAGACTCCAGGGCACTGGATAGATGGGGTAAAAAGGTTTATACTTCTGCAACCTTGGCAATCAGAGCTTTAAACTGCCAATTTCATATGTTAAAATATTAGCAACATATTATTGGACTGCTTAAACAGAAGATGATGTTGATTCCTGACTGTGTGGAAAATAAAGATTTACAGGACTTAATGCATTCTGCTGAACAAGTTGGAAAACATACTTTGCAATGTGGTTTTGATTCTTTAGAGGCCTCTTGCAGGGCTGCTGTTACTGGGTCTGTGCCTAGAAGGCATGCTTGGCTTAAGGAGCAATCTTTGCCTGATCATGTTAAAGCTAAATTGTTGGATGCTCCTTTAAATCAGGACCGCCTGTTTGGCAACAAGGCTGAAGAAGTTCTTAAAAAGCTGGAAGATAAAGCTAAATCTATGCAAACTGTTAAAGATTTTTTACAAGTGCAACATCCGAGATTTAGTAGGCACTGGCCTACTAAGAACTGGTCCTTTCCAGTCCCTTCCAGGTCTTCTCAAGCCAAACCCAGACACAGCAAAAAACCCAGGTTTCAGTCTCAAGGGACTCTCAGAACTAAGCAGTGGGGGGGGCTCCACTTCCAAATCTGGAAATAACAAGACACATCCCTATGGTAAACAGTCTCAATGATTTCCTTTTAAAATTCCCAAGCACTTATCTTTTGACCGCCCCTTTGGGGGGGGGGGGAGATTGCTCTTCATACAAATGGGTTTTAAATAGTGCCCCAGGGATACAGATTTCATTTCCACACGTTGGCAACATCAAATGGGTGGCCAGACCTGCCCCCAAATCAGTGGGCAGAGGCTCAAAAACAAGTACTTTCCCTCTTAAGCATGGGGGCTATTCAGCTGGAGCCAGAAGAGGAAAAGGGACAAGGTTTCTAATCCATACTTTTTCTGGTACCCAGAAAAAAACAAATCATGGTGTCCAATCCTGGACCTGTCTACTCTAAACATCTTTCTGGAGATTCCAAAATTCAAGATGCTGACTCTTCACCAATTACTTCCTATGCTAGGCAAAGACGCCTGGTTGGCAACACCAGATTTAAAAGAAGCATATCTGCACATCCCAATCAGGGAATCTTACAGAAGATACCTACGCTTCAAAGCGGGTTACACACAGTATCAGTTCTCTGCACTGCCCTTTGGCTTGTCTACTGTGCCCAGGGTATTCACAAAGTGCCTGGCTCCAGTTATTGCATTTTGCAGGCAAAGAAGTATTCAAATATACCCATACCTGGATGATTGTCCAATTCAGGCAGAAAGCCAGGACATACTTTTGAATCATCTGGTGTTTGTAAAAAGGGTTGTAACTTGTCTGGAGTACAGCATAAACAAAAATAAATCACAACTGGTACCCTGTCAACAAATTACATTCCTGGGAGCAAGCTTGAATACAACTGCCCAGATGGCTTACCTCACACCAGAAAAGCAAATTCATTTGGTAACCTATTTTAAACAAGTGGCCACAAAAACTCTGCTATCTGCAAGACAAATACTGCAAGCCTTGGGGTTCATGGCCTCCTGCATTCTTCTAATTCCATATGCAAGACTGCATGTGAGGAAACTACAGTGGTATCTAAAAAGTCTATGGAGTCAACATTCTCACAGCCTGGAAACAATGATTCCTATCATACCTTGCCTACACCTGGAGTTCCTCTGGTGGGCAGAGGCCTGCCACCAAAACAAGGGACTACCATTCACACTACCCCCTGCCACCCAAACCCTAAGTACAGATGCATCAGAGTATGCATGGGGGGCTCATCTGGCAGGAAAGTGCATTCAGGGCAAATGGAACCCAAGTCAAATGCACCTACATATCAATCAAAAAGAAATGTTAGCTGTACAGAATGCTCTGACAGCCTTCAAGGACTACATTCTTCCAGAACAACTAATGGTAAAGACGGACAAAACCACGGTTATGTGGTACATAAACAAGCAGGGGGGTACACATTCCTACCCCCTCTGCAGACTAGCCATGGCATTGTGGAACACAGCCTTGAGCTACCAGGTGCACCTACAAGCTCAATTCCTGCCAGGAAAATTGAATACACTGGCAGACGGACTAAGCAGAAACCTCATGGAATCACATGAGTGGAAACTGGAACCAAGGATTTTCAACATCTTGGCAAGCGAATGGGGGAACACAGGCATAGATCTATTTGCCTCCCCCCAGAACTACCAGTTGGACAAGTTTTGCACAAGGACTTCCCACAAAACAAGTCTGGAAAGTGGATGCTCTGTCCTTCAGCTGGAAGAACCTATCAGTCTACGCCTTCCCCCCACTGCCTCTGCTCTCCAAAGTTCTACTAAAAGTCAAACAGGACAAACCAAAGATGATCTTGATTGTGCCACATTGGCCGCACCAACACTGGTACCCCCTCCTGCGCAGTGTGTCGCAGTTATCTCCATGGCACCTGCCTCAGACCCCTTCCCTGCTGACTCAGCAGGAGAACCAAATTCTGCACCCTCGGTTTCCAACATTGAACCTTGCAGCCAGGCTAATCACTTAAATTCACCCATATCATCCCTCAGCAAACCTGTGATGGATGTCATCTTAGAGGCAAGGAGACCTAGTACTTGAAAATCTTATGCTGAAAAATGGAAAAGATTCTGTGCCTGGAACCAGTCTCAAGTGATGAGCACAGCAGCGCCCAATTTACCTCAGATTTTGCAATACTTAACTGAGATGCTTCACAAGGGCCTGTCCTTTTCTTCCATTGTAAAATCCACGCCTCAGCCATTTTAGCTCATTAGAACACATAACCTCCCCTCTTCTCTCATCCTCTGCTCAAGCAGTACCTCAGAGGGGGCCAAAAACTTGAGACCACCCAGGAGAGCTCCAACCCTGCCTGGGACCTTAACTTTGTAGTGGAGAAACTCACTGTATCTCTTTTCGAGCCAGCTGCTACTGCAGACTTGAAATTTCTTTCTTGGAAAACAGCTTTCCTTTTAGCAATCACTTCAGCTAGAAGGATATCTGAATTTTACAGGCCCTTATGGCAGTGGAACCTTTCATCATCTTTCATGCGGACAGTGTGTCACTCAGGACCAATCCATCCTTCATGCCCAAAGTGGTATCCAGTGTGGCTCTTAATCAGTCCATTCATTTGCCAACCTTCTTTCCCAATCCACAGAACAAAGAGGAACGGATTCTGTATTTCTTGGATATGCACAGACAACTTAGATTCTACTTGGACAGGACTAGACCTCGAAGAAAATCGGAACAACTACTGGTAGCATTTGCTCGGGGGCAGAGGGGAAGCCTATTTCAAAACAAAACATTTCTAAATGGATAAGCCATTGCATTAATTTCTGCTATAAGCACCATGGAAAACCTATCCCCCAGGGGATCAGATCTCACTCCACCAGGGCTGCATCTACTTCTGCAGCCTTTCTCAGAGGTGTTCCTACCAGGGATATCCTAGAAGCTACTACTTGGAGTTCTGTACATACTTTCACCAAGCATTATCATTTGCCAATTTTCTCTAAATCCAGAGCTGGCTTTGCTACTGCTGTCTTGCAGGGCCTTATTACTGGTCCTAATGCTGTATAAACTCCTCCTCCCAACCATAGCTTTGGGAATCTACCCAAATGTAATGACTACAACAGTGAAACACAAAGAACTTAGTACAGTTGTGTACACTTACTATAAATGTAGATGTTCGAGTGTATTCACTGTTGCAGTCCTGGTTACCCTCTCTCCAGCCCCCTAACTTCTTCTGGCTATACCTCTACTTTCCTTTACTATGCTTAAAAGCCTTTTTGGTGTATTTGCTTTTGGTTGGAGATATGCCTTTGTGTTTTTTATGTTTATTTGCTCCCCATTGTGGGGGGGGGGGGCACCTGACACCTGGGGCAAGAAAAACTGATGTAATGACGTCAGTTGCATGTTTTTTTACCCCTGATGACCTGACGTCATGGAAGAAGGGACGGCAACTGACGCAGGACCCAAGACTTTGTTAATCAGGCCAACTGAGGGCAACCTGCAAGCAGATTACCCAAGTGTAATGACTGCAACAGTGAATACACTCTAACATCTACATTTATGGTAAGTGTACACAACTGTACTTTCCCTACTTTCACTACAGATCACAATGTCATCTGCAAACATCTTAGCCCATGGGGACTCCTGTCTGATCTCTTCTGTCAACCTGTCCATCACAACTGCAAATAAGAAAGGACTCAGAGCTGATGCTTGATGTAATCCCACGTCCACCTTGAATGCATCAGTCAGTCCTACCACAGACCTTGCCACTGTAACACTATCCTCATACATATCCTGCACCACTCTACATACTTCTCTGCCACTCCTGACTTCGTCCTACAATACCACATCTCCTCTCTAGGCATCCTGTCATATGCTTTCAAGTCCACAAAGACGCAGTGCAAACCCTTCTGACCTTCTCTATACTTCTCCGTCAACACCCTCAGAGCAAACATCACATCTGTAGTGCTCTTTCCCAGCATGAAACCATACTGCTGCGTACTAATCATCACCTCCCTTCATAACCTAGCTTCCACTACTTTTTCCCATAACGTCATGCTGTGAATGAACAATTTTATCCCTCTCTAGTTACTACAGCTCTGCACATCACCCTTATTCTTAAAAATTAGTACCAAAACACTTCACTCGTCAGGCATCCACTCACTTTCCAAGATTTCTTTAAATAATCTGGTTACAAACTCCACTGCAGGGAGCCTCTGGGTTATGAATCTGTCCTTCCAGCATGTCTTATTTATTTCAGTGCTGAGGTTCAAGTCTCTCGAGCGCATAACTCGATGGGATTTGTATTTTCTGAGGTGCAGCATGTCCATTAATTCCGGGTTGGACATGGCTTTATACGTCAGGCACAGATCGCCTCTGAGCAGGCGGTATGCCACTGATTAGAGCTGGAGTTTCTTTAACCGGGCAGCATATGGCATCTGTTTGAGCCCTTTGATCCTCTTGGTGAGGTACTTTTGGGGTCTTTCCAGTTGCTGCAGGTGTCTGGTAAGGTACATCCCAAAAGGGGCATTGTACTCAATTATGGGCCTGATGAGGGATGAGTAAAGAGGCACGATGACCTCCCCTGATCTAGATGTGAATCCCTTCATGATTAGGTGGGCTATATAAAATGTTTTTCTAACCACTTTGGCCATGTGGTTGTCAAATGAGAGATTGCTATCAACTTGGGTCCCCAGGTCCCTAATTACTTCTTCCAGATTAATGGATTACCACCTATGTGGTAATTTGTGGGCACTTTGTTTTTGCCAAAGGGGATGACTATACACTTTTTGGTGTTTAGCTTGAGGCCATGGCTCTGGCACCAGTTGTCAGTTTCTATGAGGCCTTTTTGGAGGATGCTTGTGTCGGCTGGAGAGTCGATTATGGCACCCAGTTTGCAGTCATCTGTGAACTTGGTCAGCCACAGTCCTTCCGTGTTGGCCTGTACCTCCGAGAAATATTCATCTCTCTGAGAATCCCACTTCTTCTTCGCCATCCTCTTCCTCTGTATACTCTCCTGTACTTCCTCATTCCATCACCAGGTCTCCTTCTCATCCTTCCTCTATCCAGATGTCACACCAAGCACCTTTCTAGGGAACAAACAGCATACCAGATTCAAAAGCTGCTAGACAAGAGTCATCCAAGATGTCCCACCAAACCAAATAGAATTCAGAACGTACTCAACATTCTTTTTAGTGCGAAAGAAAACAGGGAACTGGAGGCCCAGTATTGGATCTCACCAACTTAAATCAGTACAGAGAACTGAGTTTCGGATGGTCACTGTTCAGTCCATACTCCCACTCTTGGGCAAGGATGATTTGATGCACTCAATAGACCTTCAGGACACATACTATCACATAAAAATGAACAGGCACTCCAGAAAGTGCCTGTGCTTCTGGCTGGGAGCCAGTCATTCCACGTGTTTCATTATCTTGACCACTGGCTCATTACCACCCCAGCCAGGCATCAGGCAACACAGGAAAGAGATCACTTTCTCTACACATGTTCTCTTCACTGTAAATTACGAAAAGTCTTAGAGCTGACTCAAAACTTGGACTTTATAGAAGCACAATTCAACACAAAGACAATAGCTGTTTCAATGTCCCATTCAAGAGTTCAGACCTTAAGATCACAAGTGAGGAAAGTAATGTGCAGTACCGAGGTTTCCGCCCACTTGGTCCTTCAAGGCTGTAGGATCTATGGCAGCTGCGATAACTGTTGTCCCCATAGCCAGATTCCACATGAGGATTCTGTTGTGGATGCTAGCCACTCAGTTGTCAGTTCTTTCTCATCCCATGTCATCCAGAATTTGCATCACTCTCAATTGCAAGAGAGATCTCAAGTGGTGAATTCAATCAGACCAGGTTATACAAGGCCGTCCTTTCACTCTCCCCCAACCCAACGGCATAGTGACCATGGGTGCTTCCCAGCAGGGAGGGGGCATTACCTGGGAAAGACTGTTCGGCATTTGGTCCCCTGTGGAGGCCAGTCTGTACATCAACATCCTAGAGCTGACAGCAGTATTTCTCGCATTGCAAGCCTTTCAGGAAGCTCTCCCCCTTGGGATGATTGCACTTCAGACATTTCGTTGGTCTGCTACTTTTAACAGACGGGAAGGAACTAGATCTTATCCCTTGTATTGAGAAGCACTAAGGGTGTGGCAATGGGCAATCTCATCCAACCCCTTTCTAGTTGCAATGCACATTTCAGGGACAACCAGTGTATTAGCAGACAAGTCAAGCAGGTACATTCTTTTGCCTCACAAGTGGTCCCTCAACCCGAAAGTGACAGACATGATTTTCTATCGGTGGAGCCAACCTTCCTGTGATCTCTCTGCCTCCCCCCTAAAAACAAATGCAGCAGCTACTCTGTCCTGATCCTCCCATGGGGAAGTCATCAAAGGATGCCGTCATTCACAGCTGACCCCCTGGTCTCCTTTATGCCTTTCCCCCAATTCCCCTGCTCACCAAATTTCTACAAAAAGTTGCCATGTTAAAGAACAAAGTAATCCTCATTGAACCCTATTGGCCTTGATGGATTTGGTTCCCCTTCCTTTGGCCTCACTTGATTTATCGGCCATGGATTCTGGATCCAATTCTGGACCTCCTGTCTTACTCACCAGGCATGGTACATCCAAACTTATTTAATCTCAGGCTGACCAAATAGGTTTCTCCAGTTCCATTATTAGCCAGACATCCTATTCTATTTTCCCCAGTCCGACATACCCTTTTATTTTACCATAAGCCATCTACTCGAAAACACTACTACTCTAGCAAGTGGAAAAGATTTTTTTGCTGGGCCCATCAGTCTGATTTAGACCCTTTTTCAGCTCCTTTGCATGCTAGTCTTGAATTCTTAACAATGTTTTTTAAGGAAAGAGCCAGCTCCTTTACAGTTAGAGTCCAGCTAGCAGCCATTTCAAATTTTCACATGGGTTTTAATGGAGTCCCTGTTGCTTCACTTAGATTATGCAAAACCTTTTTGAGAGGTACTCTCCTTCTAAACCCCCCTTCAGAGATCTAACTTTTCCATAGGACCTAATTTGGTATTGCAATAACCTACTCAACCTCCCTTTGAGCCTGCAGCAAAATGTGATCTTAAATATCTCTCTTGGAAAACTATTTTTCTAGTTGCCATTACTTCTGCCAGCAGAATTTCAAAGATTCAAGCCATCTTCCAAATCACCTTACTTGATTTTTCACAAGGACAGGGTCACATTATGAACCAATCCTTTCTTTCTTCCAAAGATAGTTTCTGAAACTAATAATCTGATGTTGTTAATCATCTTTCCATTCATCACCGATGGGTTCGGTTCCGAGCCCTCAGAACCAAGTTAGACTAGTACCAGGCTTGCACCAGCCAAAAAACTCTTGAGCTAAGCTTCTACCCACAATGCCCTTCTCCCTGTTACCCCAGATCTTATTTGCTGCATAGCCGTAAATCCACGTTTCACCCAAGCTCTTAGCTCAGTGGAAACGTTTTGATATTTTTTGAGAAAATTTGTCTGTTCTCTTATCGTTAGTGATTTATATTCATTGATCTTCACTTTTACAATAAGATTTTACCTTTTTCTCTTTCCTTCTACCCATTTGGTAACCTTTTAAGTACCATTGGTGGTATGGCCCTCTCTCTTTACCCTTGTGGTATTTCTTGAATACCATAGCTGGTATTTCTTCTTGTCTTTCCTTTTCTGTCTAGTTGTGTGTTTTTGGCTCTTTAGATAAATACTGTGTGTAAGTAGACTTTAAGATTTTGAAGACTTTGATTGTTAGTGTTTCACTTGTCATGATGTCTGACAAGAAGGGTACTTCAGGTTTCAAGCACTGTACTTCGTGTAATGGTACACTTCTGAACAGTGACTCTCATGATGATTGTGTATACTGCTTGGGGGGTGCCCCATCTTTCGGTGCAGCCCCCCCATGTGATTTACCAAAGTTTTATCCAGCACACACTGAACGAGTGCAAGAATAAGTTGATTCTAAAGGGCCTACTTAAGTTGTCCTTGTCAGAGGCCCTTTCTGTGATGGAGGTCTCAACCCCTCCTAGGAAGGATAAGAAAAGGCCCCATTTAGTCCCCTCTTTACCCTCGGGTGACCAGGGCACGGCTGTCAAACCTAAGATACAAAAACTTTCTTCAGAGCATAAATATGCCTTGTTGGCACCGACTTCATCTGCTCCAGGCACTATGACTGTTATTATATCGACGCCAGCTTCGGCACCGATACTGTCTCTGGCACTGACCATAAACCTCTCCTCGCCTACTATGACTTAGGCACCAGGTGCCACTTCTGCACAGTGCACACCTTCGATGCCTATCTCTGCAATGATGAGTCAACCTGCTGTATCGGCTCCGAGTGCCCCTTCAGCACTGAGATCTCTTACGGCTTCGACTACAATAGGTCTGACTCCACTGCTCCCGGTCTTCAAACTTGAGACTTTGTTGCCAGTAGATCCCGCACCATGGACCCAATACTCTCTGTCCATAGACCCATTTATTGGCCAAGTGTATAGCCCATTCCCAGATCGACCAGATTCTCTGTCGGGAGGATCCACTAGATTCACCAGGAGCCTTTCAGAACTTGATGTGGTGTGTCTTGTGGATCAGCTGCTGGAAGCCAGGGGGATACCCATGCCTTCCAGGACCCATCCTCCTATGGGATTTGGGTTGATTTCTCCACGGACTCCATCCTATTCTCCTCCTTTGACCACCTTGGTTCCTAAGCCTCCTGCTCCGTCTCTTTCGGAACCCCCCCATCTCGGCGCCAGTAGTGGACCTCACTTTGGCTCCGGGACTGTTGCTTTGGTCCTCGGTTCCTACTGAAACAGTCCTTCCTCAACCCCATGATTGGGCTGCGGACACTTCGGTTGGTGGCACGGTCCCATCCTTGGTACTGGGAGCTTTGTCTGCTCCGATCCTGCTTGAGGCTTCATCCTCGGGAGTGGGTTCGGCAGATCAGAGTGTGACCCCAGTTCCAAGGCTGTCTTTCTCAAATCTAGGCTGCCATCCCTCTATGGGAGGACCTGCTTCCCATTCGATGGAGAGGGCTGTTTCTTCTGGAAGCATCCAGCCGACGTTGGAACCCCAGTTTTCTCCCCTGAGCTACAGCTGCCACATGTCACCTCCCTGGGACACCGAGCAGGTGACACCGCAGGAACCCCCCATACAGGGTGCCCACTGAGGATCCTTCACGAAAGAGATTGTGCAAGAGGAAGCACGTAGACTCCCCTGGAGTCTCTTACAGAGGACACGGATTTCGATGATGGTGAAGGGTCCCTACAGTCACCCTTGGTGATGTCTCCTTCTTAGACATCCTTGAAATGCTGAAACAGTGGAGTGACTGGAATCCCACTAATCCTTCTTCTGAGGAGTCCGTGTTCTTGCAGGCTTTCTCAGCCTTCTACCTCATGGGTGAACCTGCCTGCAGACGAGCTAGTTCAGCTCATGCTGCAGTGCGCCTGGAAGAACGCAGAGTCAGAGACCCAACAAAATACACTCTCCACCCAAGGAACACCCACATTGGTCCAGAGGTTTACCAGTCGATGCTATGGTGGTGGCGGCGGCCACTAAAAAGGACCTAGCTGAAGAGAGTCCTACCATCCACCCACCCAACAGAGAGTCCCGGGCCATGGATAGATTGGGGAAGCGAGTTTTTGCATCAGTTGCCTTTGCCATATGGTCCCTGAACTACTTGGCACATTTTACGAAGCTCCAAAGAGACTTGATTTCCGAACTCTCTGGAACACTCACAGGGCAGGTGTCTGATGAGGTGAGGGACAAAGTTGCCTCGCAGCTTGCAACCCTGGAATCAATCTCCAATTCATCCATGACGTTGCTTTCACACGCAACCGAAGGGGCAGCTAGAGCTGCGGGTTCAGACATATTTATGAGACGTCATGCTTGGATGTGCATTTGTCACCTCGCGGACCCCTTCAAGTCATCCTTTCTGAATGTGCTCCCATCAAAGCATCTTCCCTGTTTGGCTCCAAGGTAAAGGATACTCTGACCAGGTGTGAGCAGGATGGTAAGACCCTGTCTGCCATAGGCCTACATTTTTCCAACCCTGAACGTTCCTTTTCCAGGAACGAGAGGAATGGGAAGATGTAGCACAAAAAATCTCAGGGTCCTTTCCGTGCCACACGTGGTGATGATACCCCCAGGGACAGAGGGGGTAATGATTCCAGAAGACTCCCCTTTCGAGGCAGAGGGGGGCCACGCAACCAAGGCCTCAGAGACTCCTTCTCTGGACAGCATTACCAGCGATGCTGAAGATCAGCCCAATTTCTTGCCTCTGGAAGCAGTCAGGGGTCGTTTCTCTCTGCACCAAGCTGCCTGGCACTCTATCACCACCGATCATTGGGTGCAGAATATCATTACAGGAGGTTACACCATTCCCCTCATATCTTATCCAAAACTTCCAGCAAAACTTCCCGACGTTCCACCCAGCCAGAGGGAAGAAGCAGCTTCAGAAGTAAAAAAGCTGTTTTAAAAAAGAGCCATCCAACTAGTCCCACCAGACCAATGCGGATCCGGATTTTACTCAAGATTCTTTTGGTGCCAAAGAAGATAGGGGACTGGAGACCCATTTTGGATCTCAGCAGTTTTTACAAATATGTTGCCCAAACCAAATTCCGGATGGTCATGCTTCAGTCCATCCTCCCTTTTCTCAGGGAGGGCAGTTGGATGTGTTTGATAGATCTCCGGGATGCATTATTACCACATCAAAATGGACAAACGCTCCAGGAATTTGCTTCACTTCTGGCTAGGCGCCAATCATTACTAGTTTTGTGCCCTGCCGTTCGGTCTCTCTACAACCCCCAGAGTGTTCACAAAGTGCATGGCAGTGGTCACAGCTCACTTGAGACTGCAAGGATTCCGGGTGTTTCAGTATTTGGATGATTGGCTCCTTACAAGCCCCACCAAGCATCTTCTGGTAACAACCCTACAATATACCCTTTCTCTGGCAGAATTTTTGGGGATAACTGTGCACTGGGAGAAATCCAACCTTACTCCGGCCCAGCAGATAGAATTCTTCAGAGCAGTCTTCGACACCCAGTCCTGTCTGGTGTCACTCCCAGCTCACAGACTCAGAGGTGACTTCAGCCCCGGGTGATACTCTGTCTCGGCGAGAGGTCCTTCAGGTCCTAGAATCCATGGCAGCTTTCATACCAATAGTGCCTCTTGCGAAACCACATATGCGAATCTTCCAGTGGCTTCTTCTCTCTCAGTGGTTCCTGAACCATCACCCTCTATGTTTTCAGATCCGGATAACCAACTCTTGCAAACAGGACCTTCTTTGGTGGATGAGGCCAGACACAGAACTTTGGAGCCACCCATTCCAGCCCCCTCAGCCCAAGGCCCTTGTGACCACAGATGCTTCCCTGATAGGGTGGGGGGGGGCAATTCCAGTAAAAGACAGTCCAAGGCACATGGTCCACACTGGAGGCCAACCTGCATATCAACGTTCTAGAAATGAGAGCGGTGCTGTTAGCATTGCAAGCATTCCAATCAGTTCTCCCCTCTGGAACAATTGTAATTCAGTCAGACAGTATGTCAGTAGTGTGGTATATCAGCAAACAAGGAGGAACCAAATCCTACCTCCTGTGTCGAGAGGCCATGAGAATTTGGCAATGGGCGATAGATTCCAACCGCTTTCTGATAGCAATGCATATCCTGGGAAGCTTCAACGTGATTGTGGACAAGCTGAGCAGATGTATTCTCTCCCCATGAGTGGTCTCTCAATCCCAGAGTAGCGGCAGAAATTTTCAGCTGTTGGGGCCAGCCTTGCTGCGACGTCTTCACCTCACCTTCAAGCAACAAATGCAGCAGCAGCTGTTTTCCCCTATTCCCCCAAAGGGGGAGTCCCTGAGGGATGCTCTGATTCACGATTGGCCCATGGGACTTCTTTATGCCTACCCCTCATTGCTCTGATTCCACAATTCATAAAGAAAGCAATTTGGTTGAAATGCAAAATGATCCTCATAGCCCCATTTTGGCCTCAACAAGTTTGTTTCCCCTTCCTTTGGCCTCATCTGTTGTACCCACCGTGGATTCTGGACCCTATTCCAGATCTGATCTCTCACCCCCCAAGGGTTGACTCACCTGAATTTGTCCAGGCTCAAGTTGACAGCTTGATTCCTCCACTTCCGCTAGTTGCCAGGCAGGATGACCTCCTCTGTCCTGTTCGTGATATCATTCTGGCTTCTCATAAACCATCCACCAGAAGACTATACCTGGACAAATGGAAAAGGTTCTCTATTTGGACAAAGGAAAGGATGCTAGATCCATATTCGGCTCCTGTCGCAGCAGTCTTGCAGTATCTGTCTTAAGTTTTTTGAAGCTGGAGCCACAGCCTCTACCATATGAGTACATCTGGCGACTATTTCAAATTATCATAATGGGCTGGATGGTACTCCGCTCATATCACTGCATTTATATAAAACTTTTCTCACATTAGACCTCCAATCAGACAACCTATAGAGCCATGGGAACCTCACGCTAGTTCTCCAGTCATTGACTCAACCCCCTTTTGAACCCGCAGCGAATTGTATGGAAATCTCTTCTCTTGATAGCCATCACGTCAGCCAGACGAGTTTGAGTTGCAGGCATTGTGCACCAAAAGACCCTACCTAATTTTTCACAAGGACTGAGTATCACTCAGGATGAACCCATCCTTTCTCCCCAAAATTGTTTCTGATTTTTCCATCACTCAATCTGTTGATCTTCCAGTATTTTTCCCAAACTTTTCTAATAAAGGAGAACACTGCCTACATTCCTTGGATGTACACAGGCAATTGCGGCTCTAGTTAGGACTAAAACAATACGTAAGACTGACCAACTGTTCATTTCTTTTTCTGGGCCTAGAATGGGAAACTCTGTCTCCAAGGTCACTTTATCGAAATCGCTAAGGGACTGCATATATTTCACTAATTCAATTGCAAAAGAACCTATGCCACAGAATATTAAAGCCCATTCCACCAGCTCTATGGCACCTTCTGTAGCCTTCCATTCCAGGGCTTCTATGGATGACATTTGCACAGCAGCCACTTGGGCTAAACCCCACACATTTATCAGTCATTACAAATTAGATGTGGTCTCCAGAGGGAGAGAGTTGCCTTTGGCTCAGTGGTTCTCAGGAATGTTTTCCACAAGGGCTGCCCAAGGATGATAAGGTAGCTGGGGATTCTGTCCCAACGGTGATGAATGGAAAGAAGATTGACAACATCAGATAAAGAAGTTATGTCTTACTATAACGTTCCATCTGTGTTGTTCATCTTCTTTCATTCATCATTTCCCACCCTCCTTCCCCCGCCAAAGGCTCCTGGCAGATACTTTGGGTCCAAGTGGTGTCTTAGGGCATTTGCGCAGAAATGGCCTCTGCTTTACTTACATAACATGGGCAAACCCGATCTGAGGTAACAGGGAGAAGGGCATTGTGGGTAGAAGCTTAGCCCGAGAGTTTTTTGGCTGGCGTGAGCTTGGTACTAGGCTGACTCTGTTCCGAGGGCTCAGAACTGAACCCATCGGTGATGAATGAAAGAAGATGAACAACACAGATGGAATATTATTGTAAGACATAACTTCTTTTTAATCAATCTATTAACCTGGCAGTTTTCTTCCCCAACTTTGCCAGTAGAGATGAATACATTCTCCACTTATTAGATATCCACAGGCAGCTTCGTTTTTGCCTAAACAGAACTGAGCATTTCAGGAAGACAGATCAGTTATTTGTCTCTCTCTCTCTCTGACATTAAACTAGGGAAACCTGTTACCAAAATAACCTTGTCCAAATGGTTGACTGCATTTCATTTGTTTATAATAAGTTAGGCATGACCTTACCAAAATCTTTACATGCTCATTCAACCGGAGCCATGGCTACATCCTCAGTTTTTCAGTATAGAGCTTCCATGAATGACATTTGTGCTGTAGCAACTTGGGCTTCTTCCCACACTTTTGCGACTCATTACAAGCTGGACCTAATCTTAAGATGTAGGGCATTATTTGGGTCAGTGGTGCTGGGGACTCTGTCCCAAAGGTTGAGGATAGAATGAAAATTGACTACATCAGATAAAGAAGTTATGTATTCACCATAGCATTCCATCTGTCTCATCCATTTTCATTCTTCCCCAACACCCCTCTCATCAACCCCCTACTCTGGATTTCCTGGAAGAGCTAGTATTCCTTTTTAAATTGGCCACTTCTTAGCCTTACAGATCCAAATATAGTCTCCTATGCTTATATCTGCATACTTCTTTCTCTGAGCATTCTTTTTAACAAACAAGATCTGAGGTAATTGGGGGTGGTGCATTGTGGGTAAAGCAGTTGTTCGAGAGCGTTTGTGATCACCATGAGCTTTCAGACGGCCAAGCCGGATCTGATCCAAACCCAAAGGTTGAGGAAGAATGAAAATGGACAACACAGATGGAACATTATGGTGAGTACATAACTTCCATTTTTGTCCATTCTGCCATTACAAATCTTCCATATCATGTACTACCTTTAAGAAGCAAAACAGGCCATCCCTGCCACCTTCGGTCAAACAAACAACAAAGCAGATGGCAGGAGGGGAACAACAAGAAACAAGGATCTGTTAAAAAGGAAAGGGGACAGTCCACTCTTTCAGAATAACTATGCCAGCATTCTATCCCCCCCACCACTGTCCCTCAAAAGCTGTCCCAGAAACTGGCTCTTTACAGTGCCCTTTCTCAACAGATTGTATCAGACCCTTGTGTGACAAAAGTAGCTCAAAAAGGTTACAGTTGGCACTAGATGCAAATACCTCCTTTCAGGGGAATTCTTCCCCATCCTTCGAACTAACAGCAATTTTTCCCTGAGGTTCTTCAGCAATTTCTTTCCCTTGGAGACGTAGAACCAGTGTCTTTGGATCAAAGGCGGTAAGACTTCTACCCCAGAATGTTTTAGTTCCAAAGAAAAAGCTTTCATGGAGATCAGTTTAGATGTTTCCTTTCTCAATCTGTTTGTGAAAGTACCAAAATTCAGAATGCTGACCCTTCAGTCATTTCTCCCACCTATAAGTTTTATGGTAACATCAGATCTAAAGACTGCTTATCATATCCATAGGTTCATAGGTTGTTACTAGACCAACAACTACTAGGGGTCTTACAAGCCTAGTAGTGTACTCCAAACCATTTGGGTCCCAATTGTCATAGCAGGGAAGCATGTTAGTAGGAATGTAGTTAAGGATTTGTAGAGGGGGTGTTAGGATAATACTTTTCCTTTTTGACAGCGTCTGTCCATAAGGGACATGGTGACCAGACCAGGGATAAATTTATTATTTCCCATCCAGTTGTCAAGGTTTTTGAATAGGGTCAAGGATGAACGCTGGTTTACATGCATGGGGAGCCTATTCCATAGAGAAGGGATCCTTTGGTACATGTATCTGTCTCTCCAGCACATTCAGTTTGTCACAAGCGAAGTTCAGATCAATGGATCTAGTGTTTCTGGGGCTGTTTGTTTTGCATATGTACAACAGATCCATCAGAACTGGGTCTGAGGAAACCCTATAAGCCAGGCAAGGATCCCTGCTCAGCACCTATAGGAGATTGAATACAGAGATGGAGCCTTTAGGCGATCATTGTAGGACATGGGAATTCATGCCCTGAATTCTGCTGGTGAGAACCCTTTGTGGACATTCCAGGTGTTGCAGGTGTCTGGTAGGATACCTGTCAAAGGGGGCATTATAGTCAACAATAGGGCTGATAAGGACTAAGTTGACTCGTACTATAACTTCCTTGGACCTGGATGCCATACCCTTACCTATAAGTTGGGTGGCAGAGAAGGATTTTCTTATCTTGGCTACATGTTGGTCAAAGACCAGATTGCTGTCTGTATATGTTCCCAAATCCCTTACTACTGGGTTGATTCTTAGGGGCATTTTATCAATGGAGCAATTAATTTGCATTTACAGTTTAAAAGGGCATTATAGTGCATATTTGACATTGAGTTTTAGGCCATGGCTTTGACAGCAGGCATACCAACTTGCAGTGTTAAACCCACTTGCAAAGATGTCTGTGTCTTGGGAGGAATCTATAATAGCTCCCAGTTTACAGTCATCTGAGAACTTAGTGAGCCAGAGGCCTTTAACATTAGCCTTGAGTTGCAAGAAGTAGATGCCAAACTGGAGCAAGCCAAGAACAGAGCCCTGGAGTATTTCACTGGTGACCAGTCTCTTGAAAGTGGTCTCACCAGTCCTGGCTTTTTGGGTCCTATCTGTAAGCCAGCTAGCAGTACAACTAGTTATATAAGGGTTTAGACCCAGCTCACGGAGCTTGTCAACAATGCCTGAGTGGGTTATTATATCAAATGCCTTAGCCAGGTCAAGATACACTGTATGCATTGTTTTACCCTCTTCCATTTGCTTGATGACTCTGTCAGAGAAGTCTGGCAGGTTAAGTAGGCATGACCTTCCCTTACCAAAGCCAGATTAGGATGCATCCAATGTCTGTAGGTTGCCAATGTCCTTATTTATAGTTTCCATTATAATTTGTTCTGTGGCTTTGCATATTAGGCTTGTTAGACTGATGGGTCTGTAATTCCTTGGGTAAGTTGATGCTCCATCTTTGTGGAGGGACTGTTATGGTCATCCATTCACATGGAACATAGCCTGTTTCAAGGTTGTAGTTGGACTGCCTCTAGTGGTCCTGACTGGTCATGTTTTAGACTGTTCAGAAAGCAATCTGGAATGTTGTCAGGACTCAAGAAGGCAGTGTTCTTGGCTTTAGAGA
The DNA here is from genome assembly GCF_019279795.1 of Protopterus annectens. NCBI lineage: Eukaryota > Metazoa > Chordata > Ceratodontiformes > Protopteridae > Protopterus > Protopterus annectens. The sequence continues at coordinate 722,850,501 of NC_056727.1, read as the reverse complement.
GTACTGCCCAGCATCTGCTCCCATCCCTGCTGCTAGCTGGGGGGAAGTATGTTGGAGGGGATTTTACCTGGTGGAGTTGGGGGTGAAGATTGAGCTGAAGTTATCAGCCACTAGTTCAGCCTGATCGGTGTAGGTGGCACCTTTCATCACAAGTTCATCACACTGTTTACCTCTAAAGTTATGGATGTAGCTAAAGAAGGCCTTCTGATAGTCCTTAGCCTGCAAAGCTATCCTGACCTCATAGCTGGCCTAGTTGGACTTAATTAGACTTCTTAGTTTCTTGTTTAGTTGTATAAGAGAGCACTTGTCTTTAAGGGAGTTTCCTGATTTTGGCCATGAGTTTTATTTCTTTTACTATATCATCAGTTTAGGTGAGGATTCCATCACTGGGATTTGTTTTTAGTGTTTGTTTTGGGTTTACCTCTGGAAGGTCCGACAGCCTCTATGCAGCATTCATATATTTGCATAGTGACTCTGAGAATAATTCTGTATAGGTAGCTGTGGTCTCAGGGTTGAGGGTGCCTTGAATTTTGACAGACTGTACCTATTTAATAGGATGTATTTTGCCTTTGAATAGTTCCTGTTATTGGTTTAGCTGGATGTTCTTGGTTGATTTTTACTTCAAATGAAACAGCTTTGTGATCTGACCTCACTAGTGAGGATGTGACCCGGGGGGGGGGGGGGTGCAATGCTGTACTAGTGAGTACCAGATCCAATATGTTTGATCCTCTGGTTGGAGCATGCACTATCTGCTCCAGGGTGTTTGTGTTAATGAAGTCCAGGAAGCATTGTGCCTGTGAGTTTGAGGCAGTGTACATTTCCCAGTCTGTAGAGGGATGGTTAGTCACTCATGAATAAGGTGATTGGTTGGATGGTAAACACCTGTAGTAGGGTTAGGTAAGAGTTGTGAGATTCTAGGGGCAGAGTTGGTGGCCTGTAGCTAGCCATGATATGGTAAGGGACCCTGCCTGTGGTAACTTGCAGGTGTATGAGCTCCGTGATATCATCCTGTTTAACCAACCTGGTGGTATGTTTGTTCTTAACATAGATCAAAACATCTCCACCTTTGACCCTAGTCTATGCTGTTATTGGCATATGTGTGGAAGACACTGTAGCTTTGCACTTCCAGAGTACTTTCCATGACTTTAAACAAAGTCTTGGTCATGGTACAGATGTCTACATTCTCCAGAGTGAGGAGGGCTTGAACGGTGTAGAGTTTTTTGTTTAGGCTGCAAGCATTGAGCAGTAACATCTTAAGGTTGCTTGTAGATTTTTTCACTATGTTGGTTTTGTCTTTTTGACATAACCTAAAAAGGCTGTAAGGGGGTGGATAGAGTTTTGGCCAATATCCAAAAGCCTAATGTTCTCCCATGCTGACAAATATTGAATCCCCTTGGGGTCACACCAGAAACTAAGCCAGTTATTAAAAAATCAATCTTTTTCTGTTCATACTGTGGCATCATCCTTGGTGATGGTAGAATGCTGCTCAATGTAAAACTCATACCTATCTGTGACATATATCCCGAGAGATCCATTATGTCTCTTTTTTATGTAGCCCATAGTGAGGTATGTCTCGGGTCATTTACATCCACATAGACTATGATAGAAATATATTAATACCTGGGGTACAGTGACTTGAGTGTGTGCGTAATATTGCAGATCTTGGCTCCAGATAGGCAACTAACCATTATGTTTCCCTTGTCCAACCTGTTGAGTGGAGCATCTGTGTGTTGCACAGTGGAGTCCCCAATGACAACAGTATTAAAGTGTATGCTTGCCTAATGGGCTTTGCACTTGGGGGACCATTAGGCGTAGGCTTAACTGAGATGCTTGGTGTTGCTTTTGGTATGTCCTTTAGTGATTGCTGAGGATTAGTGCTGCCATTATGTGGCTTTGGAGGTCTTTGAGATTTGGGAAGGTTTTTTAAGTGCCTCAGCTTAAGACAGCCTGTGTGTGTCATGAACTGTATATGTGAAAGATGCACTGTGGGCATTCATGACAACCTCGTATTTATCCCCATAGTGACAGGCTTCAAGACATTCTCACTCCCTGTGTGTCTGCGTCACATTATCAGTACTCTGCATTACCCTTTGGGTTATCTTACAGCTCTACGGGTATTGAAGTATCAAGCTTCAGTGATAGTTCATTGCAGCCTGTGTGACATTCATATATTTCCTTATTTGAATAACTTGCTAACCTTTGCAGAGTGTTTTCCCAGTCCTTAACATGGGTTACATATGTTCAGACCAATCTGGTGTTCCGGATGAATATTCAAAAATCGTCCTCTATTCCATCACACAGGATTGTGCTTCTGTGCTGCTTTCCAGATATCTCTCAGCAAAAGGCTTTTTTTTACTCAGACAAAGGTGGATTTTTAATCTGGAAACTTTCCTGATCTTCTCTAATCAACATCAGACTTCTGCAAGAGAATTTCTTAAGATCCTATGATTCATGACTTCATTGATTCTTATGATTCCTCTCCCCAGGTTACACATGAGGAAAATTCAATGGTTTCTAAAAAAAATGCATAGACACAACATTTGCATCCTCTGGAATAGCAGGATTCCAATTGTAGGCTTTGTCAAAATGGAACTGTACTGGTATAGACAGCAAATTGCCATACATCCCGGTCTTCTATCTTCTCCTTAGATCCCTAGGCAATATATAACCACAGACACCTCAGATTTTGCTTGGAGAACAGTTTCTATTGGGATAAAGGTGCAAGTCTATGGAAAGCTTCAGACAGACCAAAGCACATATATGTCAAAGAGGTGTTGGCATCCTTGCCTTAAAGTCTCTGTACCATCTGTGGTCCTTGGGACCTCCTCAGGTGAATGCAGATAACAGTCATGTGGTACATAAATAGGGTAACACTAAGTTGTACTCTTTGTGCAGCCCAGCTATGATGGCTTGAGAGGTTGCTCTACAGCACTCCTTAACCATTTGAACATCTTACATTCTTTCAGAACAAACTATAGTGGCAGAGAAGCAGAGCAGGACCCGAACAGACCTTTACAAATGAAAATTGAATAAAGGGTCTTCTAGGAATTGATCCACTTGTGGAGAACAACTCAAATTAATCCGTTTGCCTTCTTTCAAAACATGCAACTGAACAAATCCTGCACCAGGGTCCTTGCAAGCAAGCCTGGAAAACAGATGCATCAAGCTGAATACCAAAAAATGCATCATCATCCCCTTTGGGGAAAGTGACGCCCCCACAAATTATCACATTAATAACGTCCTAAGCACGCAATCAGTCGTGAAGGATTTGGGCACCCGGGTTGATAGCAACCTGATTTCTGACCACCATGTTGCTTCCATTGTACAGAAAGCTTTCTATATGGCCCACCTCATATGTAAAGGTATCTCATCCAGGGACAAGGAGGTCATAACATCCCTGTATTCTTCCCTTATAAGGCCCATTATTGAGTACAATGCCCCATTCACCATGTATCTTGCAAAGCACATGCAGCAGTTGGAGAGACCACAGAGGTTCCTCACCAGGAGAATCCAGAGCCTCAAAAATCTACCATACCCAGATAGGCTAAAAGCCCTATGCCTCTACTCAGTTTCATACAGACTTCTCAGAGGTGACTTCTGTCTGGCACACAAGGTAATCCCGGACCCCACCTTGATGGGACTGCTGCATTGCCGTAGTTCAAGCTACACTTGAGTAACCCACACACTCGGCCTTAACCTGGTCTGTGACATCAATAGGACTTGTTGGCCGGACAGATTTGTGCCCCAGAAACTCTCCCATCTGTGGAATAGACTCCCTCTCCACATCGAGCAGAGTACCTCTTTACCCCCTTTTAAGCGCAACCTGGATAACTGGATTGGAAACAGAAAATACATCCCTGGGATTCCACCCGTGTCTCTGCTGGACAGTGTCATTGGGTGCTGACTTGTCTAAACATGGGCTAAATTCTTGGCTAGGCTTATAAGGGCCTCAGGGCCAATAACCTAGTAACTTCCTATGATTTTCATTCCTGTGTTTGATAATGTTCCTTTATGCATTTCCACCCATTAATATCCAGAGTAATCCTAAAGATTCATAAGGTCTTCTAAAAATCATTGCAGTGACTCCTTTTTGGCCCAGGCAACATTTCTTCTCCCTTGTTATGGAATTGGATGAGGGCAGTTACCACAAGCTCTCTCCCTCTGAGACTGGACCTACTCACACAAGACAAGAGGATTTTGATACACCACAGTTTCAAACAGCTTCAGGTAACTGCCTGGATGATTCAATTTTGATAGCTTTTAGGTGCCTGTTTAATGACAGTGTGCAGCAGGTACTAAAGGAGGCACGAAAGCCTACTACTAGGAAATCCTACATTGGCAAGTGAAAAATATTTTCTAGTTGATGCCTAGCCAGTCACAAGGGCCTCACCTGGGAACAGTGTACCACAGGTACTTTCCTCTAGCCTTTCTTATTCCTCTGTTAGGGTAAATCTTGTGAATGTTTCAGCATGTCTGCCTATGGATACTCCCCTTTCATATTTGTTTTTGGTAAAACGTTTTCTGAAGGGAGTTTTGCATCTTAAGCTTATTTGAAAACAGGTGACTCCTCCTTGGGATCTTAAGTTTGTACTGGAAAATTTAACCATATCTCCATTTGAATGCTTATCAGGTGAACTTAAGGCTCACTGCATATCAGACTGTACTCCTAGTATTACTCTGACATCTGCAAGAAGAGTATCTGAGTTGCAAGCTCTCATGGTGAGTAACCCTATCTGGTTTTCCATAGAGATGTAGATCACATTAAGAAGAAATACCTAATTTATGCCAAAGTTGTTTGAGTTTACTTTGAATTAAGCCATCAGTCTCCCAGTGTTCTATTCAATATATCAGAACTAGGAAGAAAAGATTCTTCAAACTCTGAACACAGGCAGCTCAGGGATTATCTTGACAGAACTAGGTCCTTTATAAAAGCATATCGGCTGTGTATTTCTTATGATTGGACAGGCTATTTCTAGATGGTTGTCTTTAGCAATTGCTTTTTGTTATACCCACCATGGTAAATCTGTTCCAAGCAGCATTAAGAGACATTCTGCTAGAGCCTTGGCTTCTACACTGACATAATTGTAAGAGGTAGATTCTAGAAGCATTCTAGAGGCAGCAATATGGTCTTCTGTGCATACTTTTATAAAGCATTACAAATTCGAGTCTATCTCCAGGTCCAGGACTGAATTTGCTAGGACTGTTCTCTAGGCGCTACTAGATCACTAGCCTTCCTCCCAAGTTGGATAGACTTTGGTAGTCAAACTATATAGCCAAAAGGCTACCACAGCAGTGGGAATGGTAAACATAGTACAGTTGTATAAGTTGCACTTCCCGTAACAGTAGATGTTCGAATTCCTCTCTGTTGAAATAGCACCCACACTCCATTGGCTTTCTTCTGTGTGTGTGTGTGTGTGTGTCTATGTATGTGTATGTATGTATATATATATATATATATATATATATATATATATATATATATATATATACATACACACACACACACACACACACACACACACACACACACACACACACACACACATGCCTGTGGTTTGAGAATCTGTTGTTGCTTTAAGCCAACCTACAGACCATTTACCTTTTTTGACCCATCATCCTCTGGTGTGAGCCTGCAGCCCTCTATAGTACAGGGATCAGACAGATTTTCAGGGGATGTTCCAGTACCCCGTTCAGGTATGCGAGAACCAAACACTTTAGGTGCAGGAGAGGTCCAGGGAAAGAGACCCTTTGCCAGACTTAATACTCTATCCCCAGATACTTTGTCCTCTCATGTATTTCGTAGTAAGAAGAAACAGAGACTTCACCATGTGATAGACAAATCAGGTTATTACCATGTATGTGGTTGATGTGGTCACTTTACTTAAGAATGTTTTACAGTCAGCTAATCTTGGAGACTATGCTCCTATTCAGAATTATTCTGGTGCTACCTTCCCTAGAGATTTGTCTAGCATGGCAGTTTGATGGGGACCTTTATGCAGACAGTAGTGAACACTCTGAAGTCTGTCCAGGCTGATACTTTGCTTACCTTCTTAAGAAATTGTTCCTTTCCACAGATGCTGTCTTGGTTAAGAAATGTTTTTTTTTTGGAGCTAATCCAGATATTTGCAGAGTTTATGATCTTACTGAGGATGAATTCCAAATGTTTTGGTTGTTCTGCCTCTGCCTAAGATGATGTCTATAAAACTACATGTAAAGCCCTTCTGGCTAGTGAACCAGTTCCTAAAAAGGTATAAAGGAAGTACAAGGCGTACTCTGATTTGTAGCTGTCTTTGCTTCTTTGTCAGCTGACCCAGCTGTGGTTTCTCTAGCTGCCATCTCTACAAGAGAGTTATGGCTTCATCTAACCCTACACCACTTGATACAATTGCCAGGTGGTTAGTATCTCATGGACAATTGCTCAGTCTAGTCATTTAGTCTTTAGAATTTTAAATTATCATAGTTTCATGTGGAAATTTGTTTTGCAGTGTGCTTGCAGTTTAGATAACTATTGTGACTTTGCCTGTTGAACAGAGGTGTTGTGTGAATGAGATTGTTTTTAATGTGATTCAGGTTTAGAAACATGCCTTGAGCAGTCTTGTGCAGACACTATTTCAAGAAATGCAGCTGATTCTGCTGTATCGAGAAGGTGCACCTGGTTACATAAGATTTTTTCTAAGGATTTAAAAAATAGGATTTTGAATGCTTAAAGTTCAGAATCTGTGTTTGGTCCTCCTTCTACCCAGATTCTCAGTCAATGAGATGATAGAGGTAAATTGATGCATGTGCTAAGTAGAATGTTTCTTAATCCCAGGTTCTTCTCTAACAAAGCATCCAACTTCAAAGGACAGAAGAAACAAAAATCCCAGCCTAGCAAGAGTTAGGCTACCAAGAGGAAATGGCAGGAGGATAATGCTTCTAAACCAAATTAAAGGGGTTATTTTCCCTAAAAAGATCATTCTCCTGTTAAAGAATGACTCTGCCAAGATACAGGACATCCCATTTCTTCATCTCGCTCCCAGCAGCATGACCACAAATAGTCACAGACAAGTGGGTGCCAAGAATAATTCAGCGATGATGCTCTTAACATAGAGTGGAAAATCATCCTCCCTTCAGGGAAATCCCCCTGCACTTTCCAGACCAGACACGTCTGGTCTCTCCAGTACTTCTTTACAAGTTGCAATCCGCATTTGTAGAACTAATTCCTGCACTACAAAAAGCAAAAGGATTTTATACCAGAATCTTTTTTGGTACACAAAAAGGAGCTATCTTGGAGACCTGTGTTTGATTTGGTGCACCTAAATACCTTTCTGAAAGTACCAAAATTCAAAATGCTCACCCTTCAGCTGGTCCTATCCCTTCTTCTGGACCACTGTTGCATGGTGACTTTACATCTGAAGGATGTTTATCACAGTCTAATTGCTCCCAACTTCAAGTTGAACCTACAAAAATCCTATCCCACACCCTCACAAAGAATTGTTTTCCTGGGGGTATGATGGACACAAAAAAAGTATGGCCTTTCTACCAGAAGAGCATATTCTGACTGTTCAAGACATTTTCAGGGATTTCTTCAAGAAGTTGTCTCTGCAGGATAGTTTCTCACATTTCTAGGCCTCATGGCATCAGTGATCCTCTTGACACCACTGGCTAGACACCACATGAGAAAGATACAGTGGCACTTAAAAAAAAAAAAAAAAAAAAAGTTGAACCCAGCACCTGCTTCCCTTGGACTTCCAGGTACCATTGGTGGATTTTACGAAAAGAAAGTTAACATGGTGGAGGAATCAGATGTCTCTCAATCTAGACCTGCCCTTTTCCGACCAGACCCCATTTCTATCAGTCCAGACAGACTTGTCAGATTTTGCATGGGGAACAGTGTCCAGTGGAGTTCTAATGCAAGGCAAATGAGGCCCTTCAGATGCTGCAAAGCACATAAATGTCAAAAAATGTTAGCAGTGATTCAGACTTTAAAACTTCTTCACTGCTTGTGGTCTCTAGGTCCCCTTTTATTGGTCACAGACAACACCACACTCATGTGGTACCTGAACAGAGAAGGGTAGGAGGTCATACCATCTTTGCAAATTGCCAATGATGGCTTGGGAGCTAACCTTACAGCATTCTGTGACACTTCAGGCCTCATACATCTCGTCAGCACAAAACCTATTGGCAGACAGACTAAGCAGATTCCAGATGGACCCTCATGAGTGGAAACTCAGGAAAGAGGTTGCCTGGATTTCATCCAGATGTAGGGAACACTTGAAATGGTTCTGATAGCCTTCTTTCAAAACAGACAGCTGGAAAACTTCTGCTAGAGACATCCTTGCAGCCATGCTTGGAACACAGAAGCATTCTCGTTTCCTTGGATAGGGATGTTCCTTTATGCATTTCCACTTTTTCCTCCAATACCCAAGGTACATCTGAAGATTCAGAAAGAATTACCAAAGATCACTGTGGTGAATTTTTGGCCTAGGCAAAGTTGGTTCTCCCTTTTAATGGAATTGGCCAAGGGCTATTACAAGCTTCTTCACACTCTGAAATTGCTCATGGTCTGCCAGGGATGACTGGTGCACCCCAACTTAAAATAGTTGCTACTGACAGCCTGGATGATTCAATCTTGGTACATTTTAGAGACTTGTTCAATAAGGATGTACCACAGGTATTGAAGGAGAACAGAAAACATACAGCTAGAAAATCTTTTGTTTATAAGTGGAAGAGGTTTTCTAAGTGGTGCATAACAGATAATCAGAGGTCCTGGTATGGTGTTTACCTCTCTGATATTAAAATATTTGTGTGCGATACTGAGTGATGGCTTATCTAAGACATTTATCAAGGTGCATCTTGCAGCCATCTCAGCTTGTCTGCCCATGGATCCCTCTTTTTTGTCTCTGTTTGTGGTCAGTTTATGAAGGGAGTCTTGAACTTGAGACCCCCTCAAAAGCAAATTCCTCCTCCATGGGATTTCAACTTTGTTCTTGAAAAATTGACCTATCTCATTTTGAACCTGCTTTTAAGGCTTATTACTTGGAAGACTGTTTTGTTTATTGTTCTGACATCTGCAAGGTGAGTCTTTGAGCTGCAAGCTGTCATGGTGGGTGAACCTTATCTGATTTTTCACCAGGTCAGAGTTGTTTTATGCACAAATGCTTTTTTCATGCCAAGAGTTGTTTCAGAATTTACCCTAAATTAAGCCATCAGTCTTCCAGTTTTCTTTCTGGAACCTAAAAATAAGTGAGAAGAGATTCTGCATAGCTTAGATGTACACAGGCAGCTCAGGTACTACATTGACAAAACTAAGCCATTTAGGAAAGCTTAACAGCTGTTTATTTACTATTCAATGATCAGTCTTTCTATAAGCAAATTATTGCTCATTGGTTGCCCTGTACTATTGTTTTTTTTGTTATTCCCATCATGGTAAATCTATTCCTGCAAGGTTAAGACACATTCCACTAGAGCCTCATCCTCTTCGGTAGCATATTATAAAGGAGTGGACTTTAGAAACAATCTAGACACAGAAATCTGGTCCATTGTTCATACCTTTACAAAGCACTATGAACTGGATTCTTACATTCTAGAGCAGGCTTTGCATGGTCCATTATCCAGGGGCTCCTGGATTGTTATCCTTCCTACTCCCAGCAGGGTAAATTTTAGGAATCTACCCGTATGACACTGAGGTTAGTGTGAATAATGAAGTAGATGTTTTGATTTCACACAGCCTCAGTGGCAGCACCCACCCACCATCTCCTTTATTTTGTATATAGTTCAATGGTGTCCAACCTTGTGCTGTTGGTTGGTTGGTTGGTTGATTGGCATTGGTTATTTGAGTTGGTGTTTTGTGACTATGAATTGGCTTCAGGCAATTCTTGCTTCTGGTCCTTCCTGCTGGGCAATAAAAGCCTGAATAACTAAATTTCTGTGATGGGTTAAGTGTCCTTTAATGGGAGGGGGGGGGCTTAGCCAATATCCTGTCATAGAGAGAGTCAGTGGAGAGGATTCTGAGTATTTTTTTTCTGAGTTTTTTGCTAGACTTAGGATAGTTAGGATAATACTAGTAGTAGTTTGGGGATTCCTATCACGTAGTTGAACTTTTACAAGTTCGAACCACATGTGGTCGAGACCATACGTTCAAATTTGTAAAAGTTCGAACATTTGAATAGAAATCTCCATAAGCAGAGGTTTCCATTCACTTCAATGTGGTGCGATCTCGGAGTTGGTATATTTAAGTAGCATGAGGTGTGGGGGGGTGCATGGGGGCTTGCCCCCCTGCTTACAATTTATAATGTTGTCCGTTTTTTTTATTTATTTTTTTACGTTGTCGAAGTTCTGTAACTTCGAACATAATGGTTCGACCATTAGGTGTTTAGAGTTATGGAACTTCGACTATGTGATATAGACCCGTAGTTTGGATAGTTATTGCTTTTGGTGTGTTGTTTACTATTGTAGATTTAGTATATAGCTTAAGTTTGTTTTCTAGTAAATTTTGATAGCAATACCTAGCTTAGGGTGTGTTTTGGTAGTAAGTATTGATAGCAATTTTTTTGTCAGTGTGCCTTTATTCTGGTTAGTCATAATTCTTAAACTATACATGTCAGATAGCCAGGGATTTAAAAAGTGTTTTGACTGTGGATGCAAAATCCCTTCTCAAGGACCCATACTTTGTGTATGTATACTGTTGGCTGCTGCCCACCTTAATACCCAATGCTAAGCTTGTACCTCCTTTAGTTCCAAGGCACTTCAGACTAGGATGGAGAAACTCACAATTAAGGGCCTCCTCCCTACACAGACGGTCTTCAATTTCTGTGCTTCTGCCTCCTTCACTGCTACTTCTCCAGCTGGTAAACAGGATAAGAGCAGACCCAGAGACAACTGAAAATAAAAGGAGTAGGAAAAAGAGAAGACTGGAGTTAGACAAAGCAGATTCTGAAAAAAATCAAGGAAGCATTCCCTGGATCCAATGCTAACTGGGCCATATGTTAAAAACCCCAGCAGGCCTGAACCAAATGTTTCTGGGGTCCATACCCCTCTCCTCAGTCCCACTTCTGTCTGGATCTAGTCAGTCCAAGGTTACAGGCCCCAATACTTCAGGAGTGGAAGTTTTAGGACTACCTTCAGTGGCTTCTTCTACCTGTTCATCCAGAAGACTAACCAAACACAATGTCCACAGGATGATGCAGAAGTTCTGTAAAATAAATCCAGTTTGGGGTTCTCTCAATGTGGTCCCCTGCAAACATGCAGAGTTTTGGCCCAATCACCCCTTGTCTTCTTTCTTCAATCCCACTCTCCCCTTCAAACCCAACTACCTTGGGCCTGACCTGGTCCGGGGTGCCTTTGTCAGAGCTGAGAGTCCAAGTTACTTCGATTCAGGCAGCATCCCTTTCTCTTTCGATTCTGATACATTCCGACCTGTAAGAGACTCTGAGCTGTTGCACTGGTACTTAAGTTTAAGGGGATGGGTCGACACCAAAGTTGTCTGAACAGTCCCTCCCTCTCAGGGCCCTGACACTCAATTACTCAGATCCGAGATCAGCTTCAGGGTCAAGACCCATCATCACTGAGGTATATGTTCTGTCTTCAGATAGGAGGAGGAGGTCTACAGAGCTGATGGTAACTTTGGCCTTCAAGGCTTTTGAGAAGGTCCTTTTAGTGCCAAGGGAAAAGGTGCTTCCATCCAAACTCCAACAGGATTTTGCTTCTACTTCCCATCATTCCGTCAAATAGGGACAGTTGGTACCATAAGCTTCTAAGGCTGCATGCTGTGTTACCTCCCAGTCTGATTCAGAACCTTCCCATCTTCCACCAGAACCAGTTCATAAGAAATAAACATGTAGATGGAAACACATAGACTCATATCCAAAGTCTTTCACTGAAGACACAGACTTGCATGAAGGTGAATGTTCCCCAAAATCTCCCTCAGAAGACATCACCTTAAGTGGGAATCTTGAATTGATGAAACAGAGAATGATAACCCTTCACCAGACAAGTCAGTGTTTGTGGAAGCCTTTAATTCCAGCTCAACATTGTCCTGGGTAGTACCACTCATTGACCCATCATTGATCTCATGGCTCAGTGGGCATGGAAGGACCCTGACATGGTGGAACAGATCCCTAAAATGACAGAATTTTAGTAGTAACAAAAGAAAGTAAACTTTGGAGCAAAAGTCCACTGGTGGATGCTACTGTGGTAGCAGCAGCAACTAAAAAGAAACTATGGAAAGAAAGTCCCACAGTCCATCCCCATAACAGGGAGTCTAGGGCTATGGAGTGGTTTTGAGAAATGCTTTTGCACTCAGAGCACTAAATTATTTGGCTCATGTTACTGGGTTCCATGCTGATTTGACTAAAGAGCTCTCTAGGTCTGTCTCAGCTAATCTGCCTGCAGATGTTCAGAAGATCATGGACTCCTAGCTTTCTGCCCTCTAGCTTAGCCATGTGACTGCTTTCCAGTATAGCTGATGGCACGGCTAGGGTGGCATGCACCAGCATCGCCATTCGTTAGCCTGACTGGATGCATTTTAGTGATTTTCCAGAAGGCTTTATGACATCATTTGTTATGGCCCCCTTTGATGACTTCACTCTCTTTGAAGCCCAAGGTAAAAGACATGCTAAACAAGGAGTCAGCAAGATGGTAAAATTCTCTCTGCAGTGAGAGTCTGTTTCTCTACCCCACAGGGAACCTTTTCTAGAAATCAAAGAGTGGGGAAGAAGATGTAGTTCTGCAAGTCAAAGTTTTTATCACAACAGCCCTGGGAATAGACCTTCTCATGGAAGAAGAGGAGATAACTACAATGGACTTCACCCTAGAGGCAGAGGAGGACAGCAGAATCAGGGCTTTTGCAGTCTCTTCATAGAGAAGCCCTATCAGCATGCCTGAAGGGTTGCCCTATTGCCGCACTCTGGAATTGTTGGGGGGTTCTTACCCATGCACTCACAAGCCTGGTAAAATATAACAACAGATTCTTGGGTGCTAAACTTAATTCCCAGAAGCTATTCAATTCCCTTTTCACCTTCTCCAGTAAAAAAAGAAGAAAGTTCCTCATGTTCAACCCAGTCAATGAGAACTTGCCACAACAGAAGTTTTAAAGTTGTTAAGAAAAAGAGTCTTCAAACCACTCCCCAAAGACCTATTAGAGTCCTTAGTCTATTTGAGGTTCTTTTTAGTACCCAAGAAAACAGGGGACTCCATATGTCTACAAGGGTGAAAGGTTCACATAGTGGTTAAGGTGTTTACCTTATAGGCACTAGGTGTAAGGTTTGATTCTCACATGGGGGTAATTGGCTGGGCTTTGATGGCCCACAAGGAGAGTTAACCTGGTACAAATTTATAAACCTGTGATCCTTTGAACAGTTTTGCACATAGTATATAAAATAAAACAAATATAGAATCATCTGACCTATAACTTAATACATATGAAAATAGCAACTGACTTCCTCCCTATAGTAGACCAGAGAGATAGGTACAGGAAAAGATGGTTGTAGAGATATTCAGTTTGGTCAACTTATAATAAAGATTCTGAACACCTGTTTGTTTCCTTATTCATAATAACTCACTGATGGACTTTTTAAAGATGATGTATACTAAAAATATGAGACACATTAATATGAATCAGAAGCACGAGCTAAGCGTTGTTAGTCAAATGGAAAGTTTGAGAGGTAGTTTGTTCATCTTCTTCCACAAAATAGGAATATGTTATTTCACAGTAGAATGTTTTGGGGTTATTTCATTAGGTAATTTTATGTTTGTTTCAAAAGTTTTGTCCATGGCTAAAGATTTCATACTGTTATATAAGTTCTGTACATAAATCTGATTTCATTATACGTGTTTTTTTTTCTTATATAAATGTCTGATTTTAAATGCATTTCTAGTACTATTAATGTATTGAATAATCCAGTAAAGAGGGAGAAGTTGGTTCAAATACTTGCAATTACGTAAAGCGCAAATAGTATTTCTACAGGAAACACATTACTTAATAAAGATGTAAATAAACTTTCATGAAAGAATTATTTAGTTTTAGCAGGTTCGGACTTTCAATGTAAAAGAAGAGGCACCCTCATTTTATGGAAGAACTCACCAGTAATGCCTAAAGTAAAAATACTCATGTTGATAAAAATGGTATGTTAAGCTTTGTTATAATTTGAATGGAACAGAAAACTGTATACATTGGTGAACTCTTATTGGATTCCAGGGGTTGGAGCTAAAGATGCAAAAAAAAATACTTAGTATAGCCTATTACATGAAGGGTGAAGTCATAATGGCTGGTGATCTTAATTGTATTTTATAAAAAGAAAAATCTGTGGTATCCCTCGAAGTGTCAGAAAACTGAGTATGCAACCTATACTGGGTCAAAAACAAACCAAGCAGAAACGTTACAGTGTGGAGGGTGTGAAGTTATTGCTTTGAAATATGGTATACATCTAGTTTACTTATAAAAATTGAACTGTAAAATACATACTACAAAATAGGAAAATAGGAGGTAGTCCACAGTTGAGTTAAACATGGAATATCCTTTACTGAAACACACAAACAAGTGATCCTAGTTGAGTATAAAGAAAAGCATTAAAGACCTTCATTATTTATTTATAATCAGGTTATTTGGAGCAAGGGAGTGGTTACAGAGGGTGGTTCTGTAAAGAGAGACTGTGGTACCTTAGAACTGAAACTAAAAAGCTAGAGACAATTTAAAGTATTTATAAGAATAGCTTATTATGGTTAACATACCAATCCAAAACTTTATTAATTAAGAAACCAACTCACTAACAAAATGAGTAATTAACTAACAAAAAGATCTACCACTAGCTGTCTATTAGAATAAATATTAGTAACTTATAAACTGAAACACTTTTAAGAAAGATTGCTTTCATACCAAATAAATACTTCATCGGGTTTGTGTTTAAAAAAAGCATATCATAATATTAATGAATATGTTTATAAATCTACAAGTGAACAACTAAGTAGGCTGAAAAACAGCTATGATTACTAAGGTGGAAATACAGTGAAAACATGTTAAAAGGAGGAAACAAGCTTAAATGGAAAAGGAGAAAACTGGAACAGAAGTTAATTCATGGTTAAGAATCTAAGTGGGTTGGCCTTCACAAATGTTCGCTCTCTGTTAGGTAGAATGAACTAATGACACTAGACTGGGAGGAGTGTCCCAGATCAAATATACAGTATGGGCGGGCAACTGCAAGTATAAGAACAAGACAACAACAAGGAGGGGGGTGGGAAACTATTATAGCTACTAGCTGTAGCCACTAAAATCAAAGTTTTAAACCGATAAAGGAACAAGGAGATTCTAGAGAATGTTTAACTGCAAAAAAATCTTGCCATCCCTATAGTGCCTTTTTAGGCGGTGTTCCAAAGACCAAATTATCACCGTAACAGCTACAAACAAATGCAATCCAAGGGTCATGTTGCTGAAAGCTAGAAGTCTAAATCTCAAAATGCAATCGCTCGAGGCACTCCTTAAAATGGAGAACATCAACATTTGTGCTGTAACAAAGACCTGGCACAAGGCAGCAGAACGCACCCCTGCACTACCAGGCTATAACTCATTCCACACCTTTCAGCCGCAGAACTTAGACCGAAGCTCCAAAGGCAGTGGTTTCTCCATATTCATAAAGGATAAGCACACCTCCAGACTGGTAGCCCAACATAACGCATCAGAGATACTTCAGGTGTAGCTAACACTTGGTAAGACAGCAATTCAGGTCATAGCCTGCTGCTCTAGGTCCCCAACTATGCCCCAAGACTCGCACTCCATGTTCCAAAGCACCCTGGGGAATATTAGGGTCCATCCTAACACACTCTTACTAGGTGACTTCAACTACCCCTTCATTAAGTGGGTAAACTACTCATGTACCAATACACTTGCCCAACTTTTCCTGGAGTTCATGAATTCCAATGCCCTGGACCAGCTCGTTCTTACCCCCACTAGAGGTAGCAACATCCTTGACCTGGTCATTACTAACATGAGCAACTGTTGCTCTACAGCAATAGTCAGCGCCTCCCTGGTTAGATCTGACCACAAACGAATTACCTTGGAAATCCACCCCCCCCCCCAGCAAAGGTAACCACCATGAAAGACTTCTCCAAAGCTAACTTTGGGATCCTAAAAACAGATGTGGCTAACTTCACGGTACCCATGCAAATGGAGAATAGTTGTGTGACTGTGGAATCATACACTAGTGCACTGTATGAACAAGTACACAAATGCATGGATCTCGCCATACCCAGTAGAAGCAACACACTCTCCTCCAAAAAAAGGAAGCCAATCTGGTGGTCCACTACCATAAACAAAAACACCACAACAGGAGGAGGAAACTGATGAGGAATAAGGTGAAGTCCCAAGACTGGAAAAACTCCCTTATCTGCCTCAACAAAAAGTTGAGATTCCCTCATCAAATCCTCTAAAGCTAGGTATGAAAACAGAATTGTAGCAGATAGTAAAGTCAACCACAAGGCCTGCTATAGTTATGTAATGAATCTCCATGACAATACCCAGATTTGCTCTGAACTACTGCACAATGGTACTTCCTGTACCGAGCCAACAGATATTGCCAGTAAACTGGCCGACATATTCAGTGCCAACTTTACCCCCTCCCTTCAAAGGACCAATCATAATACCATTAGATTTCCAGGCACCCAGTATTACTGCTGCACAGGTTAAAACAGCACTGTCCAAGGCCAAGAATACAGCTTCTATGGGACCTGACAATATCCCTGGTTGTGTTCTACAAGAGCTACAGAGTGAGCTGGCACCTCACCTGTGTGCTCTGTTCAATCACAGCCTCGCCTCAGGATTTGTCCCTGCCGAATGGTGCACTGCTACAGTTATCCCTCCACAAAGGAGGAGTGACTACAGACCCTGGGAACTATTGCACCATTAGCCTGATGAGTCCGATATGCAAAGTTATGGAATGCATTGTCATGGACCTAATAAACAAGGATGTAGGGAATATCCAAACTCTGGATCCCACACAGTTTGGTTTTGTGAAGGGTAGATCATGCCTGCTCAACTTAGTCATCTTCTTTGAGTTAGTCACCAGAGCTGTGGATGAAGGCAAGGTGGTTCAAACAGCCTACCTTGATCTGGCCAAGGCTTTTGATACCATTCCCTACTCAGGAATCATAGAAAAACTCATTAAGCTTGGCATCAACCCCTATATCACTAGGTGGGTTGTAAACTGGCTCACAGATAGAACCCACAGTGTGAAAGTAGCTGACTCCAAGTCAGACTGCCAATTAGTCACGAGTGGAGTCCCACAGGGTTCAGTACTAGGTCCTCTCCTGTTTGGTATCCACGTCTCTGAAGTCCAGGCCAACATGGAGGGACTCTGGCTGACAAAGTTCGCAGACGATTGCAAGTTGTGAGCTATTATTAACTCCCTAAGTGATGTTGACATCCTACAGAATGGCCTCACTGTGACCAACGACTGGTGTCAGAACCATGGCCTTAAGCTCAGTGCCAAAAAATGTGTCATCATCCCCTTTGGGAAAAACCCGGTTCCCATGAATTACCACATTCATGATAGTGCACTGAACACAGAAGACGTTGTAAGAGATCTGGGAACACAGGTTGACAAGAACCTCTCTTTTGATCACCACATTGCCACTGTGTTCAGAAGGTCCTTCTATTTGGCACATCTCATTACTAAGGGTTTTGCATCCAGGAAGAAAGAGGTCATTGTCTCCCTCTACTCTTCCCTCATTAGGTCAATCATCGAGTACAATGCCCCATTTGGCATGTACCTCACTAGACACCTGCAACAGCTGGAGAGGCTGTAAAAGTACCTCAGAAAGAGGATCCCAGGTCTTAAACACTTGTCCTACATGGACAGACTCAAAAAACTCCAACTATTCTCTGTCTTATATCGCCTACTTAGAGGCGAGCTCTGCTTGACTTACAAAGCCAAGTCTGACCCAGCTCTGTTAGAAATGCTGCATCTAAAGAAATCCCAATCCCTCTGCATCACATGCTACAGAGACCTCAATCTCATTACCACAATTAACAGAACATGCTGGAGGTATAGGTTCATAACCCAGAGCCTGTCCATGCTATGAAACAGACTTCCCATACATGTCAAGCAGAGCACCTCTCTGACCCTCTTCAAGAGAAATCTTGATGAGTGGATGGGAAACAGAAAATTCACCCCAGGGATAACACCAGTGGCTCTACTCGACAGAGGCACTGGGAACTAAGGTCAAGTGGCACTATGCCAGGGTAATCCTATGGCTAGGCTTGTAAAGGTCCCAGGGCCATTAGCCTAGTACACACCTATGAACCTATGAAAGCACTTAGTTTAAATGAGTAAAAGTATCAGAAAACAGGACCAGTGTCAGTTGTTTTCATTGCAAAATATTTACGTTTGATTTTTTTTTATAAAAATATTAGTATATATAATATTATAGTGTAACATCAGCATTAATCAGTCTCATTTCAGACTTTTAATAGTCTTTTAAATAGTGGGACAGTTTTCTGAGTTCTAGTATGCTTTTTATGGAGCAGTAATGATTAAGCTCCGGTTTTCTAAAAGAGTTCAGTTTCAGCTGCCACAGTAGTTCACATTTTTCTAAAAGCTTAAGGATGTCTCTTTCCAGTTCCAGAAGGTCCACTCAATCAATAATTTGAAATTTAAAGTCAACGTGTCTTTTGTGAAGCTGCAGATGCCGAGCCAGTGCATTATTCTTGCATGTAGCTCTAATTTTGGAAAGATGGCCAGTAATCATTCTTGTAAGTCTGTTGAGCATTTTCCCCACATAAAATGCTTCACAATCATTGCAGCTTGCACTGTAAACCACCTGCAATGAGTTACAGTCACCTCCTGCATTGGTTGTAATCAGTGTCTTTAAATTAGGGCAGAAAAACATGTCTCCCTGCTGTATGTGCTGACAAAAAACACAGTTGACTCCACACTTATTGGTGCATGTATCCAATGGTCTGGGCCTATCTTCAACCCAACTCCTAATGTTTCTGGCTTCCCTATACAAAAGGAAGGAGCTTGTCCAAGGATGTACATTAGATACAAGCTTTCAGTAATTATGACCCAATTCTGTCTAATAATAATGATGCTGCTGTGATTGTCAGTAGTAAAAGTCAAGATACAACTGTCTTTAGATTTGTTATCCATATATTTCTTTAAAACCTTCCTATAAGGACTGTCAAGTGTTGGTGAATTTCTACTTTTTAATTAAATTATACATTCCAGAATGCTTCTAAACATATTGCTTTTATATCCTCTTCACCAAAAATCATTTTCAAGATCATTTAGGTTCTTAAGGAAGGGTTCCATTTTCATGGTGATCCTGGCCAACCTGTAGTCCTGGGACTTAATGTTATATATTGTCATGGTGGGATGAAGACTCTTATTATGTAGCAGGAGGTTTACTCTGGTAGGTTTTCTGTAAAGATTTCTGTCCATTTTTACCTTTGTCCAAGTCTATAGTGATTTGCGTATCTAAGAAGACTGATGAGTTGAGGCTGTGGGAAGAGGTGAAATGCAAGAAGCTGGTGGTTTGATTCAGATAATTGATAAAATCTTAGCACTGTCTCCTTTCCACACAATAAAGTTGCCATCAGTAAAGTGCAGATTCACTGTGATATAGTGTATGTATTCTCTGTTGTTAAAAGCATAATCCTCCTCCCCCTTGCCTAGGGCTGTGTTAGCTAGGCTAGGAGACATAGCTGCCCCAATGACTATACCAGTCTTTTGATGTTCTGTAGTCCTATCTTACCTTCATTCTTACATATGTGATCAGAGCCAATCCTCGGCTCCGACTCAGCCTATTTACAAGCTGGAAGTCTTTTAGTTGGCTCGTGGCTAGGTAGGTATCCCATGGTGCACCAGTACAATCCACAGATCTCATTTGCTACGTCGATGAGTTTGTTTGCGCTTCTCTTTGGCTCTGGCTAAGTTTTTTGAATTTATGCAAAATTTATTTAACATTTTTGTATTTTCTAGACTAACCTGTTATATCATAGTTGCTTAGCATAGTTAGCATAGTTTAGAATAGTAACCTTTATAATTACACCTTTGTGTGCAATCTTTTGATAACTGGCCTTTTGGCTTGATCGTATTGGTATCCTGTGTGCTATTTGTTCATGTTATTCATAGTTTGGTATTTGTAGGTGCCTTTGCGCTTAGTTTGGTGGGTGTAGTTATTAGGAATTAGTCTAAGTTGTTGGTGGATTCCTGCTTGCTAAATTGTTAGCGTAGTAAACAGGACAAGCTTCTGTTCTGTTTTAATTCTTTAGTCATAAGTGTTATTAGTGGTGTCAGAACACTGTTCTGTTTTTTCTTATTAATATATTGAAAGCTTCACTGTATTATGGTTTGTGTGTGTGACTTTCCTGCCTTTGTCTCTTAACTAGGTCTGTTTTAGTTAGAAGACCTAGTTGTTTTCCATTCCCTTCCTTGCCCAGGCTAGGCCCATTTAAGTTAGAGGACGTAGTCCTAGTGGTGTCTTTCTCTTCTGCAGGGCTAGGCCCGTTTAAATTAGAGGACCTAGTCCTCCCCCCTTTTTCTCTACAAGGTACATCTACTGAGGGAGTCCCTGACAAGGTTTCTGATCAGTTGTGCAACTTGAGCTCTATTGTCAACTCTTCCATGCAGCTTATTTCGTATGCAGCCGATCGAGCGAGTAGAGCAGTGGGTTCAAGAATTTCCCTAAGGTGTCATTCCTGGATGTGTTTGTGTAACTTTGTGGAACCATTCAAGTCTACCTTTACCAATGCCCCCTTCGACAGTTCCTCATTGTTTGGACCCAAGGTAAAGGACACTGTCACCCGGTGTGAGCAAGAAGGAAAAACACTCTCTGCCATGGGGAGTACATTTTACTGTTCCCTCTGGACCATATCCTAAGGGTCAGAGGGGTGGTAAAATGTGGTTCAAGAAGTCCCAGAGGTTTTTCCAGGATGCACAGGGTGACTCCTCCTTCAGAGGCAGAGGAGGAGGAGGAAATGGTAGACGTTGCCCTAGAGGCAGGGGTGATCTGCAAAACCAGGAAGGTCATGATTCCTTTTGGGGCCGGCCTTACCAGTGCTCCTGATGTGGGGCCCGACTGTGCTTTTCTGGGGCCAGTCAGGGGTTGCATTTTTTTTGTATCCAGAAGCCTGGCTGGGTAATCACTCAAGACAAGTGGGTGCAAAGAATTATTACCAGAGGTTATGTCATACCCTTTGTCTCCCACTTGTTCCCAAGAAGATCCCAGATGTTCCACCCAGTCACAGGGATCAGGCAACTGTGGAGGTCAACAAGATGCTGTCAAAAAGAGTCATCCAAACTGTCCCAGCAGACCAAATAGGATCCGGAACTTACTCCAGATTCTTTTTAGTGCCAAAATGTACAGGGGACAGGAGGCCCATTCTGGACTTCAGCAAATTGAACGAATCAGTAAAGAAGGACAAGTTCTGGATGGTGACACTGCAGTCTATACTCCTGTTATTAGGGAAAGGCAATTGGATGTGCTCAATAGATTCTACAAGACGCCTACTACCACATAAAAATTGACAGGACGTCGAGGAGTCCTCTACACTTCCGTCTGGGAGCCGGTCTTTACCAGTTTCGTGCTGTGCCCTTTGGTCTCACCACAGCCCCCAGGGTGTTCACCAAATGTATGGCAGTAGTGACAGCTCACCTGAGACATCGAGGATTCCAGGTGTTTCCGTATCTGGACGACTGGCTCTTGACCACCCCCACCAGGCATCTACTTCTTCAGACCAGGGACACTACTGTTCAGCTTTGTGCCCAGCTAGGAATTTCTATAAATTGGGAAAAATCTGCCTTATTGCCCTCTCAATCTGTGATTTTTATAGGCGCAGAGATAGACAAAGTAGACATGTTGGCTTGTCTTCCTGCCGAAAGGGCACAGAATCTGGTTCTTCAAATTCGGCGTCTTCTCCCCTTACGAAAGGTCAAAGCCAAGACTATTCTGCAGCTTCTAGGGACCATGGCTTCCACCATATTACTAGTGCCACTAGCCAGGCTACATGTGAGAATTCTTCAGTGGCTCCTGTTGTCCCAATGGTCTTTTCAGCATCTCCCGTTATCTCATCACATTCTGCTGACAGACTCTTGCAAGAAGGACCTCCTTTGGTGGACACTACCCAATCAGTTAACCATGGGCACCTGATTTGTTCCTCACCAACCCATTGCCACTGTGACCACGGATGCCTCATAGATAGGGTGGGGGGGCATTATCTTAGCAGGACTGTCCAAGGCACATGGCAAGATCACAAGGCTCACCTGCATATCAACATTCTAGAGATGAGGGTGGTGCTCCTGGCATTGCAAGCACTCCACAACTTTCTGCCTCTGGGGATTATTGCAATACAATCAGACATGTCGGTAGTATGGTATATCAATAAACAGGGTGGAACCAGATCTTAACCACTCTGTCGAGAGGCTATGCAAGTTTGGAAATGGGCGATAGCTTCTCAGTGTTTTCTGGTGGCAACGCACATTCCAGGGACAACCAACGTGATAGTCAACAAGCACAGCAGAGCAATCCTTATGCCTCATGAGTGGTCTCTGAAACAGGAAACAGCGGAACAGATTTTCTGCAGATGGGGACAGCCTTGCTGCAACCTCTTTGCCAGTCCAGTCAATGCCAAATGCAGCAGCTACTTTTCCCTCATGCCCCCTCTGGGGGAGTCACCGAGAGACGCACTTGTTCACGATTGACCCCTGGGTCTTCTATATGCTTTTCCTCCCTTTCCTTTGATTCCCAAGGTTATTCAGAAAGTGAAACGGCTGGGAAGCAAACATCCTCATTGCTCCTTACTGGCCTCATCAGGTTTGGTTCCCCTTCCTCGGGCCTCTTCTCCTGGACGATCCTTGGATCCTGGACCCAGCTCCAGACCTGTTCACTCACATGTCAGGTTCGCTTCATCCCTCCTTACACCCTCAATTTGACAGCGTGGCTGCTCCAGTTCCATCCCTAGTCAGGCTTTACGACTTCTCACCCTCTGTGGCTCATATCCTTACATCGTCTCATAAACCTTCCACTAGGAGACTATATTCCAGTAAATGGAGAAGATTCCAGTGGTTTTGGAATTCATGTCTGAGGTGTTTCACCAGGGATCTGCGGCTGCCACTATCAGAGTTCAATTGGCAGCAATTTCAAACTTTCATCTAGGTTTTCAAGATTCTGATCTGATGCCACATAATGTGTGCAAAACCTTCCTTAAAGGTGCCACTTTGTTAAGACCCCCCTTTCAAGAACCTGTTGCCTCATGGGATTTAAATTTTGTGTTATCCAAATTGACTTCTCCACCCTTTGAGCCTTCTCATTCATCTTCTTTGAAATTCCTGTCTTGGAAGACTTTGTTTCTGGTGGCTAAAACGTTGGCCAGTTGGGTGTCAGAGTTGCAAGCATTGTCTGTAAAACCTCCTTATCTGATTTTTCATAAGGACAGGGTGTCCCTTTGTACTAATCCCTCCTTTGTCCCCAAGGTCTGTTCCCATGCCACTTTGAATCAATCCATAGAGCTTCTGGTGTTCTTTCCAAATCATTCCAACGCAGCTGAATACAGGTTTCACCAACTGGATGTCCATAAACAATTACGTTTTTATTTGCACTGGACTAAGGAAATCAGGAAATCAGATCAATTATTCATTTCCTTCTCTGAATCTAGGTCAGGCTTACCAGTTTCCAAAGTGACATGCTCTAATTGGATTTCTGGCTGTATAGCTTATGTTTACAATTCTGAGGGTAGACCTTTACCCTTTAAAATCAAGGCTAATTCTACCAGATCTCAGTCTACCTCTGCAGCCTTTCAAGCCAGGCTCCCACTTGATAATATTTGTGCAGCAGCTACATGGGCTACCCCTCACACTTTTATTACTCATTACAAATTGGATTTAACCTCCAGGAGTAGAGCTTCATTTGGTTCCACGGTACTCAGGAGTATTTTTCCTTGAGCCACCCAAGAATAAGATGCTAGGGATGCTGTCCCATATGTAAGAATGAAGGTGAGATAGGACTGCAGAACATAAAGAAGTTATGTACTCACCATAGTGTTCCATGTTTGTAGTCCATCTCGCCCTTCATTCTTACAAACCATCCCGCCTACCCCCAGCCTGGAAGTACCTTGAGACAGAAAAACATTATTATCCTTTTTTATGGAGACCTTTTAGTATTGGCTTCTTTGGTATATTTGTTATTATATCTCCTAGATAGCAGCAAACAAGATCTGGGGATTGTACTGGTGCACCATGAGATGCCTACCTAGCCACGAGCCAACTAGAAGACTTCCAGCTTGTAAATAGGCCGAGTTGGAACCGAGGATCAGCTCCGATCCCATATATAAGAATGAAGGGTAAGATGGACTACAAGCATGGAACGTTATGGTGAGTACATAACTTCTTTTTTATAGTAATTTCCATTAAACATAAAAAAAATTGTAGCTAAGCACCATATCTAAAAGATTACCTTTTCTTTTATGTTATGCTGGTGTGCCATTGTTGTTTTTCCTGTATGAATCAATCAGTGTTTCAATACAATAATTGTGTGGAAGTACAATATATAATGATTTAACATCTGTTGTTAAAATGCTATCAGCATCAATCGTACTGTATTTTATTTTCTTAAAAAATCATTAGTCTTTTGTGTGAAATGTTCTTCTCAGCCAGAGGTTGTAACAAAAAATCTAGGTAGATGGCAACAGCTTCTGCCAGAGGCCCCCCACTTGCAACCACTGGCCTGTAAGGAGGTTTTTCTCTATTTTTTATGTGGCTTAGGAATTAGGCAGGGGGGGGGGGGCTGTCTGTAGAGAGTCAAACAAGTTATCTGTTAACAAACCATCATCATAAAGTATAGTCAAGGCTGCGTAGCAGTTGTTGTATGATGCTTTAATCTCTTCTAAAGTTAAAAATTCATAATAGTGCCACTCAACATTTCTTCTGTCCTCTGGTTATAGATGCTGGTGCCAGTAACAACACCACCCCCTCCCTTGTCAGCCTTCATAACCCATTGATACTTCTCTCTGCATAGGTCTCACAATGTTTTTTCTCACCTTTGTTAAGGTTGTAGAACTTTCTCTGTGCTTCTGTGCTGGTTTTTGCAGTACTTTCCTGATGTCCATTTCACATTTGACCTCAAAAGCTGCTAAAGTTGGCTGTACAGGAGGGCAGTAATTAGTGGGTCTTTTTATTGTTAATTCAATAGTTTTTTTTCTCAGTGGTATCACATTTGCCATGGTATAGAACATTTCATATTTAATTTTCTGACACAGGATTTTAAATCAACCAGTACCTGTGCTGTGTCAGACAAGCACCGAGGAACAAAAGTTAATCACTTTGAAGGCATACTAATCTCAATATCAGTAAGTTCTTTTTGGAGTGATTCCACACAACTGGGTAAGTTAATAGCATGGCTGATTTCTCCATCTGGTTTTGGGTGCTGTGTTGTAGTTGGGCTCCCCCAAGTATTTCATTTCCCTCACTCTTGTCCATTGCTTGGCTCTCTGGTCTTTCCGAGGGGCACTGGCCCCCAGTTGGGAATCGTTGAAACTCCTCTTGTGCCCTTTTGAGTCTTGGAGGATTGTAGTGGTAGTCTTCCTGGTGACTGTGATAGTATTGTCCTACTCTGGATCTCGGATGTTGGTCCTGGTGATGGTATTGGTACTGGTTCTGTTGTTGGTGTTGTGGTTGATGTCTGTACTGATGGTAAAGTCCCCCTTGGTGATGTGGGTCTTGGTGTTCCAGATGCTGTTCTTGGTAGCCATGTTGTCTTTGGTCTAGGTTGTCCTGTCGGTTCTGGTTCTGGTGTTGTTCTGGTTCAGTTGTCAGACACTTGTCCAGATATTCTTTGGTTTTGCTTTCTCAGACATCTCAGGATTCAGCCCAGTTACCAGATTTAGAGGTTAAATCTCAGGTTCTCTCTCTGTTTTGTCTGCATCTTCTCAGGTAGCTAGACATTCAGTTGTGTAGCTATGATGCTGTGGAAGCATCTTCCAGGGCTGCAGCTTCTGCATCTGTTACTAGAAGGCATTCTTGGTTGAGGCTTCAATCTTTACCTGATGACATAAAAAACAAGTTACTTGATGCTCCTCTAGTTGCTGCAGAACATTTTAAACCTCTTCAGGAAAAAGGTAAGGAACTCCAAGATTTGAAACGCTTGTCTCACCAGTTCCCAAATTCCATAGGGACTTTCTTGCGAAGACATCTTTTGTCAGGAGACCTGCTCACTCTTCCTGTGCTTCTACTTGTGGTACTAGGTCTAAGAAGTCTTCTAGGAGACCTCCTCAATCAAAATCTGCTGCTCCTGTTCCTCCATCTCAGCAGCCCTTTCACGTCAGATTCAGCTCTCTGTGACAACCACTCCTTCTTTCAAGTCACACACCTCTCTCTCTCTCTCTGCCTCTCTCTTTCAATTCTAGCCTGGGTGGAGATCACTCAGGACTCTGGGTACTTTCTGTCATCCCAAAAGGGTATTTTATGACTTGGAAGACTCTTCTTCCTTTCCTGGGGATTTCTCAACCCCCTTCCTGTCAGCTTTATCTGTTCCCTCAGCTATTAGCTCAGATTCCTTCTCAAGGCACCATTCAGCCTGTACCTCTAGAACAAAGAGGAAAGGGGTTTTACTCCAAAATGTTTCTAGTTCCAAGAAAGGGTGGTCCTTGGAGACCCATTCTAGATCTCTCCCTCTTAAACAATTTCCTTGAGGTGCTGCCTTTTCAGCTTTTCAGATACTGTCACTGCAAACTCTTTTTCCCTTGATCTCTCCCCAGTTTTTTATGGCTTCTTTGGATCTCAAGGATGCTTACCTGAATATTCACATTCACCCTCAGTACAGGAAATTCTTGTTTCTCGGTGGATTCTTTGCACTTTCAGTTTTCCGCCTTGCCTTTTAGTCTTTCCACTGCCCCAAGGGTTTTCAAAAAATGGTTGGCTCCAGCCATTGTTTTCCTGAGGGCTCAAGGCATTCATAGGTTCATAGGTAGGTACTAGGCTATCGGCCCAAGAGCCTGTGTAAGCCTGGCCAACAAGGTTCCCTGGCTTATGCCACCCAAGAAAGTTATTTTCCTGTGCCACTGTCGAGCAGAGACACAGAAGTGATCCCCGGGGTGTATTTCCTAGTTCCCATCCACTCATCAAGATTTTTCTTGAAGAGTGCTAATGAAGAACTTTGCTTGACGTAGATGGGTAGCCTGTTCCAGAGTATGGGAAGTCTCTGGGACAGGAATCTATTCCTCCAGCATGTCCTGTTTATTGTGGTGACAAGGTTTAGGTCCCTAGAGCGTGTAGCTTGTTGGGATTGGGATTTCTTTAGGTGTAGCATGTCGAGCAGCTCTGGGTTTGACATAGCTTTATATGTTAGACAGAGATCATCTTGAAGTAGGCAATATGCTATGGAGTAAAGTTGGAGTTTTTTGAGACGGTCAGTGTAGGGTATTTGTTTAAGGCCAGTAATCCTCTTTGTGAGGTACTTCTGTGGCCTTTCCAGCTGCTGCAGATGTCTTCCGAGGTACATTCCAAAAGAGGCGTTGTACACTATAATGGGTCTAATGAGTGTCGAGTAGAGGGGAACAGTGACCTCTTTTTTCCTGGATGTGAACCCTTCTATGATGAGGTGTGCCACATAGAAGGACTTCCTGACTACTGTGGCAATGTGACTATCAAAGGAGAGACTACTGTCCACCTGGGTCCCAAGGTCTCTTATCACACATTCGGTGTTAAGTAGATTGCTGCCTATGTGGTAGTTCGTGGGTACAGAGTTTTTACCAAAGGGGATGACACTGCACTTTTTGGCACATGGCTCTGACACCAGGCATCTGTCTCAGCGAGGCCCTTCTGTAGGATGTCCACATCATTTGGGGACTTGACTATGGCTCCTAGTTTGCAGTCATCTGCGAACTTCATTAGCCAGAGGCCTTCTGTGTTAGCCTGTACGTCAGAGAAGTAGATAACAAATAGGAGAGGTCCCATTACTGAACCCTGTGGTACTCCACTTGTCACTGGTTTGAGGTCAGATTTGGAGTCTGCAACTTTTACAGTGTGGGTTCTATCAGTGAGCCAGTTGGCAACCCATCTTGTGACATAGGGATTTCTACCTAGTTTAGCGAGTTTAGCTATAATTCCAGAATGGGGGATTGTGTCGAAAGCCTTGGCAAGGTCAAGATAGGCTGTGTGAACCACCTTACTCTCTTCTACAGCTTTGGTGACTGCCTCAGAGAAGTCATTCAGGTTCAGGAGGCATGATCTGCCTTTCACAAACCTGAACTGGGTGGGATCTAGAGTTTGGAGGTTACCAATGTCTTTGTTTGTGAGTTCCATGATGATACGTTCCATGGCCTTGCAGACCAGGCTCGTCAGGCTAATAGGGCGATAGATCCCAGGATGAGTGGTGGTTCCCCCTTTGTGGAGTGGGATAACTGTTGCTGTGCTCCATTCAGTGGGCATAAAGCCTGATGTGAGGCTATTATTGAACATGGTGCTTAAGTGGAGAGCCAGTTTGTGTAAAATGCAGCCTGGGATATTGTCTGGTCCCATGGATGCTGTGTTTTTGGCTTTAGAGAGTGCAGCTTTTACCTGCATAATTGTGATTACAGGGACTCTGCATTCTTCCTATATAGATATGGGCCATTTAGGGGTGAGGGGGGTTAAAGTTAGCTCTGAACCTATCTGCTAGGATGTTGGCAATATCAGTTGGTTCTGTAATTTTTATGCCATTGTGCTGTAACTCACAGAAGATCTGGGTGTTGCCATCGAGATTCTTGGCATAGCTATAGAATGCTTTGTGGTTGTCCTTAGAATTAGTGGCAATTTTGTTTTCATAGCTAGCTTTGTAGGATCTTATAAGGGATCTCAACTTCTTACTGAGGCTGATCAGGGAGCTCCTCCACTCATGGGATTTTACTCTCTTTTGCAACAGTTTCTTCCTTCTGTTGTACAGTTTTTTTATGGCAGGGGATCACCAGATTGGCTTCCTTTTTTTGGAGGATAGCACCTTGGTTCTTTTTGGGATAGCATGATCCATGCACTCGTGTAAGTGCTTATAGAGTGTATTTGTGTAGGATTCAGCAGTTGTAACTGTATTGTCCATCTGCATGGGTGTCATGAAGTTCACCACTTCTGTCTTAAGAAGCATGAAGTTGGCTTTGGAGAAATTTTTTACCGTGGTTTCCTTAATGGGGGGTGGGGGTGGGATGTGGATATCAAGGGTGATTAGCTTATGGTCGGATCGGACCAACGAGGAGTTGACTTCAGGTGTGGAACACCGGTCACTCATGTTGGTAATGACTAGGTCTAGGATATTGTTGCCCCTGGTGGGGGTGTGGATAAGTTGATCCAGGGCATTGGAGTTTATGAATTCCAGAAAGCATTGAGCTAAGGAGTTGGTACACGAGTAGTTTTTCCAGTTAATGGTGGGGTAGTTGAAGTCACCCATTATTAGGGTGTTTGGTTGAACCCTAATATTTTCCAGTACATCCAGAAAAGAGGAGTGGAAATCCTGGGGCATGGTGGGGGATCTGTAGCAAGCTACAATTTGGATTGCAGTTTTGCCCAGAGTTAGTTGCACTTGGATAACCTCGGATGCATTTTGCCAAGCAACTAGCCTGGATGTGTGGATATCCTTAATGAACATGGACTCAGCTCTGCCTTTGGTGTTTCGGTCCAGGTTACATGGCCGATGTGTGGTATGAGTTATGGCCTGGTAGTGCAGGGGTGCTCTCTGGAGTCTTGAACCAGGTCTCAGTCACTGCACAGATATCAATGTTCCCCATTTTAAGGAGTGTATCGAGTGAGTGCATTTTGAGATTTAGACTTCTAGCATTGAGCAGCATTATCCCCAGTTTTTGCTGCCCCCCTGTTTAAACGACCTTCTTTTCCTGGCCAACGATTCATATCTATTAAACAAAAACCTTGTGCAAGTCATTCTTTTTCTTCAGGGCCTATGGTTTGCAATAAATTTAAAAAAATCCAGTCTGACTCCATCTCAGGATCTCATTTTCTTAGGGTGCAGGTTCAGCACAAATCTGATTATGGTTTACCTCCCTACAGACAAGGTTCTCTCTCTTATGACCTACATAGAGAGCCTTCTGCCTCTTCCTTCTGTCTTGGCCAGGGATTTTCTGAGACTTCTCGGATTCATGGCTTCCGCAATTCCCTTGCTGCATTTTGCAAAGCTATAGGAAATTTCAGTAGTTTCTAAACACAAACATAGTCTCAGCATGCTCATCCTTTAGATGTCTTGATCCCTCTTTTGACTGAAAACAGCACTCCATTGGTGGATTCTGCAGCTGTCTCTGAATCCAGGTCTTTCTCTTCTTTTACCCCAGCCTTCACAGCAGATTTTCAAAGACATCTCAGACATAGGTTGGGGAGCAGCCTTTGCTTTCAGGAAGGTTCCTGGGTCTTTGGTCCCCTGCTCAGTGGAGGGAGCACATCAACATCTGAGAGATGAGGGCTGTGATTCTGGCCTTGCAAACCTTTCATCCTCTTTTCTTACCAGGTCCTGTGAAGATCTTTACAGGCAATACCACTGTCCTGTGGTACATAAACAAGCAAGGGGGGCACCAAATCATGCTTTCTTTGCTGGTTAGCCCTCAAGTCACTGGAATTGGCTATGCAGTACAAAGTAACCCTGTAAGCTGTGTACCTACTCTCAGCTCAGAACTCAGTGGCAGATGCATTAAGCAGATCCATGACATAATCCCCCAGGTGGATACTCCACAGGGACATGTTCCTGGATCTGGTTCACTGGTGGGGTACTCCACATCTGGACCTTTTTGTCTCCCCTCAAAACAGACAACTTCCTCTCTTTTGTGCCAGGGTCCCTCACCCTCTGGCTTGGAAGGTGGATGCCACCTCTTTCTCATGGAAGGGGATGTTTCTTTATGCATTCCCCCTTCCCTCTCATTCAAAAAGTCCTGCTGAAAATTCAGCAGGACAAATCAATAATCTTGCTAATGACTCCCTTTTGGCCAAGACAGCATTGGTTCCCTCTTCTTCTGCAATTAGTTAAGGGCCATCACCACAAGTTGCCTCACTGGCTAGACCTACAGCTTTGACACTCTCCCATATGCAAAGAATACTGCAACATTGAATAGAAGGACACATAATAGTTGTGTAAAATCTTACCATAACCATAGATGCCCTTCTCTTTTATGTTGCAGTATTCTGTCCCTCCTGTCTTCCCCCCTACAACTTGTTGCTTCCTAGGATGACTCCTTATTTGCCTTAGGATTGTTGTTCCTCATGGGGCTAACTTGTTCTGAGGATGGTACATGTGGATGTCCCTTTTATGGCTGACATTGTTAGTGCCTAAGTGTGACATCCCATGTACTGACAGTGACTGTAAGCTTTTGTATACAGGCTAGACGTCTGGTCAGTGGGTGGAATACATCCCATATGTAAAGAATACTGCAACATAGAAGAGAAGGACATCTAAGGTTATGGTAAGATTTTGCACAACTATTCTTTCATTCACCATATCTCTCTGATGATTCTCATCCATTCCATGATTCTGATCTAGGTAACCCTGCCCCTCATGGGACCTTTGAGGTGTGCTGGTAGCCAAGGGTATCCGTGAAGATGGTGGTGGTAGGGGAACTTATTCCATCTGTGTCATGCCTCTCTCCGGTTCTTTGGGTCAAGTTTCCCTCTTGAAAAGCCTGTTAGGGTTGCTGGTGGTACTTTTTGTAGCCTGTATTGAATCTCATGTTACCACATCTATAGTTACTGTAGTTAAAACTATCCTCTGTCTTTGTTCTTGTTTTTTTTTGTCTTATTAAATCTCTCAGGGTCATCCTTATCATCCTGATCCCTTTATATCTTCTTCAGTTTACTTCTTTAATGAATTGTTCAAAGCTTTTTACCCTTTCTGTCAGAGAATCAAATCTCACATTTAAGTCTTTGTGGTTCTCATTTAATGTAGCTGTCTCCAACTCTGAGATTACAGCTTTAGTTGCCTTCTGTTTAGCCTGGTTATTTTTAAGGAGCAGTCTTATGAGGCTGCAGCTAGCATTAGTTAAGGTATCAAACCATTCAGCTGTCAGGGTTTCATCCATATTATTCCACATAGGCTTCTTGTTAAGGGCAGCCCCCTAAGCATTCTCTTCTTATCTAGACTTTGTTGTAAGTAAATTTGCTCCCCAAATAGCCCTTTCATGCATTTCAGTTCTTTTCCTATTTTATTAAAAAAGTCATAATTTTTCATTCCTGGTTTATGAACGTCCTCACCATTACTGTTCCCTAGAGTAATGCTATTATCATAATTCTCCTCCCAGGTAGGTGCTGCCAGCAAGTCTAATAGTCTGCCATTTTCCATGTTAAAGTCCCAGTGGTGGAAGAAAACACACACACTGCAGTCCAAGGGGACCAATGAACAGATAAAGCACTGCAAAGACCTCATAGTACAAAGCTGCAAAAAGAAAAATCTGTGGTATCCCTCAAAGTCTCAGAAAACCCAGTATGCAACCTATACAGGGTCAAAAACAAACCAAGCAGAAACTTCACAGTGTGGAGGGCATGAAGTTTACTCCATGAAATATGTTATGCACCTAGTTCACTAATAAAAATCGAACTGTAAAATACGTACTACAAAATAGTAAAATAGGTAGTCCACAGTTGTTAAAAATGGAATATCCTTTATTGAAACACACAAGCAAACAATCCTAGTTGAGTATAATGAAAAGCATTGAATACATTCTTCATTTACATATAATCAGCTTATTTGGAGCAAGGGAGTGGTTACAGAGGGTGGTTCTGTTAAGAGCAATAAAAGAATTAAACTCTTTCTATTAACCAAGTCCCCCTTCCCCCTTAACACTATAGTGTGAATTGAGACACCTTAGAACTGAAACTAAAGGGAATGATTTCTGTACAGTCAGACATGTCAATAATCTGATAAATCAACAAACAGGGAGGAACACACTTCTATCCCCTATATTGATTGGCCATGAGAGTTTGACAATGGGCAAAATCTTCTCATCGCTTTCTGTAGCAATGCATGTACTGGGGGATGTCCAATTTATCAGTGGAAAAATTGAGCAGAACTATATTAATGCCTCATGAGTGGTCCTTCAGTCTAACAGTGACAACTATGATTTTCCATTGCACCTTGCTCGCATCTCTTCACTTCATACCTAACCAAGTGCAACAGTTACTTTGCTTGATCCCTGCACAGGGACAATCACAAACAGATTCTCTGGTCTACAGTTGGCCCACAGATGTTCTTCGTGTTTCACTGTTGCAGTCATCACATTTGGGTTATCTGCATGCAGAAGCCCTCATTCGGCCTGATTATCAAAATCTTGGGTCCTGCATCGGTTGCTGTCTCATCTTCCATTGACGTTAGGTAGTCAGGGGTATAAAGCATGCAGCTGATGCCATTACATCAGTCTTTCTTGCCATGCGGTGCCCGAAGCAGAAGCAGTTTGCAAGTGCCGGTCAGCAGACTCCTAAAATTTTCATTTTCGAGTTTCAGATCCAAAGTCTTCAGCTAATCTAAGTACCCCATTGGGGATCCTTTTTCTTGCTCTAAACTGATGTCAGTAACAGGTAACAATTGTATTTCTTGTGGAAAGCAAATACCTCCTAAAGATTTTCATTCGTACTGCATTCCTTGCTTAGGCCCAGACCATGACCTACCTCGCTGTCGGTTTTGTGCCTTATTCAAATCACGTACTATTCGTCGTCAGTTCATTTACGCATCTAAATATTTTGGTACTCGGTTCAGTTATTCCGAAATGGCTTCGGTAAACCTACCAACATTCCAAAAAAACGCAATGATAAAGACAGAGACAGACCGCTTAGGACCAAAGCTGCCAACAACGCTTTTCCTAAGCTAGTCACTAGTTCGCCGGTACTCAGTGAGGTGCTTTCGCAGCCCCTGATACCCGCTACTTCAGATTCGCAGGCCTCTACTGAGACTCATTCGGAGCCCAGTATGCTGCAAGATGCTTCTTCGACTGTGGAACCTGCGGATGTCTCTAACTTGGTCGGGTCCGGAGCCACTGTGTAGGCACCGGCTTCTGAGGGTGTATTCAGGCCTACTGACTTGCATATTAAACCAACACCATCTTCTTCAAGGCCTAAAACTCGATCCATGCCTCGAAAACCAACACCCAGACCGCATGGTCAGGCCCCTATGCCTAAAAAACAAATGATAAGGATGGCTGAAGACCTTATTACTCTAATCAGGGGAAGCCGTCTTTTCCCCTCTGAGAGACCTAGGACTGATTTTCCTTCTGATTCTTCTGATCAGGGTTCTGAAATTTCTGCTTTCTCTGATGACCAGGATTTGCCCTTATCTACTTATGAGGATTCTGATGCAGAGGACTCCATTCCCTCTGCTTCCCCTCAAGAGGATTTCTCTTTTGGTGAAACCTTGCATACTCTTAGGGAGCATTTTCGCTGGGAAAGCTAGGATTACTCTGACTCCAAAAAGAGGCTTAGGGAATTCTTACTCCTGCCTCAACACAGGCCTTTAGCTATCCCTCCTCTACTGGACATTGTAGATGATGCCTTCTCGGAATCTAGCCTGGCCCCTGACTCTTTACCCTCCTGCTCCCAGAAAACCTGATAGGTATTACAGGGTACCTGACTCTCACAAGTTCCGAATCCTACTGCGGATCCTGAGACCATTTCACAGGGACCCAAGGGCATTAAGGCTACTACTGCCAAAAATACTACCCCCTCTGATAGAGATTCCAGGGCGCTGGATGGTGTAAGAAGGTATACACTTCTGCAACCTTGGCCATTAGGGCCTTAAACTGCCAGTTTCATATGGTAAAGTATCAGCAGCATATTATTGGATTGCTTAAACAGAAAATTATGTTGATTCCTGACTGTGCTGAAAACAAAGATTTACAGGATTTAATGCATTCTGCTGAACAAGTTGGAAAACATACTTTGCAATGTGGTTTTGATTCATTAGAGGCATCTTGCATGGCTGCTATCAATGGGTCTGTATTTAGAAGGCATGCTTGGCTTAAGCAGCAATCTCTGCCAGATCATGTTAAAGCTAAATTACTGGATGCTCCCTTAAACCAAGACCACCTGTTTGGCAACATAACAGAAGAAGTACTTAAAAAGATGGAAGAAAAAGCTAAATATGCAAACTGTTAAAGATTTCCTGCAAGTACAGCCTCCCAGATTTAGTAAGCATTGGCCCTCTAAGAATTGGTCCTTTCCTGCCTCTTCCAGGCCTTCTCAGTCCAAACCCAGAATCAGCAGAGCACCCAGGCTTCAGTCCCAAGGTACTCACAGGGCTAAGCAGTGGGGGGCTCCCACTTCCAAAGCAGGGAGTAGTAAGACTCCCCCCTATGGGAAACTGTCTCGATGACTTAATTTTAAACCTTCCAAGCCCTGCTCAACTGACTGTTCCTTTAGGGGGAAAGATTGCTCTGCATGCAAAAAATTGGGAACTCATTACCCAGGACAAATGGGTTTTAAATAGTTTCCCAAAGATACAGATTCCACTTCCACTCCTTACCAACCCCAAACAGTTGGCCAGACCTACCCCCAAATCAGTGGGCAGAGGCTCAAAAGCAAGTTCTCTCTCTTTTAAGCATCAGGGCTATTCAACCTGTCCCAGACGAAGAATAGGGGCAAGGTTTCTACTCAAGACGTTTCCTGGTACCCAGAAAAGATCATTCCTGGCATCCTATCCTGGACCTGTCTATCCTAAACACATTTTTGGTAATCCCAAAATTCAAGATGCTAACTCTTCATCAGCTGCTTCCCATGCTAGGCAAAGATGCCTGGTTAGCAACACTGGATTTAAAGGAAGCCTACCTGCACATCCCAATAAGGGACTCTTGCAGAAGATACCTACGTGTCCGAGTGGGCTACATGCACTATCAGTTCTCTGCACTGCCATTTGGCTTATCTACTGCACTCAGGGTATTCACAAAGTGCCTAGCTCCAGTCATTGCATTTTGCAGGCAAAGAAATATTCAACTGTACCCATACCTGGATGATTGTCTAATTCAGGCAGAAAGCCAGGACATACTATTAAATCATCTGGGATTTGTAAAGAAATTGCTAACGTCTCTGGGGTACACCATAAACAAAAAGAAAACACATCTTGTACCCTGCCAACAAATTGTATTCCTGAGAGCAAGCTTGAATACAACTTCCCAGATGGCCTTCCTCATGCCAGAGAAACAAGTTCATTTGACAGTCTACTTCAAACTCCTGGCCACAAAGACCTGGCTATCTGCAAGGAAAATACTGCAAGCCCTGAGGTTCATGGCCTCTTGCATTCTACTAATTCCATTTGCAAAACTGCATATGAGAAAACTACAATGGTATCTAGAAAGTCTATGGTGTCACCATTCTCAGGATCTAGAATCATAGGTTCATAGAATAGTACTAAGCTAACTGCCCTTGTGAGCCATTTTAAGCCTAGCCAATTATCCCTTGTGAGACTCAAACCCTGCACCTTGTGTTTGCAAGGCAAACACCTTAACCATTTGGCCACCCTCCCAACCAATTATTCCTATCATACCTTGTCTACAGATAGAGTTCCTTTGGTGGGCACAGGCCTGCCACCAAAATAAGGGCCTGCTATTCTCTCTATCCCTTCCGCCCAAACCCTAACAACAGACACTTCAGACTATGCATGGGGGGGGGGGCTCACTTGGCAGGGCAGTGCATTCAGGGCAAATGGAACCCAAATCAAATGCACCTGCATATCAATCAAAAAGAAATGTTAGCTGCACAGAATTCTCTGACAGCCTTCAAGGGCCACATTCTTCCAGGACAATTATTGGTAAAGACGGACACCACCACTGTTATGTGGGACATAAATAAGCAGGGGGGGGGGCCCACTCATACCCTCTCTGCAGACTAGCCATGGCTCTGTGGAACACAGCCTTGAGCTACCAAGTGCACCTACAGGCTCAATTCCTGCCAGGAAAGCTAAATACACTGGCAGACGACCTAAGCAGAAATCTCATGGACCCACACAAGTGGAAACTGGAACCAAAGATATTCAACATGTTGAGAAACAAATGGGGGAGTCCAGAGGTAAACTTGTCTGCCTCCCCCCAGAACTACCAATTGGACAAATTCTGCACAAAGACTCCTCACAAACAAGCTTGGAAAGTGGATGCCCTCTCCTTCACCTAAAAAAAACCTGTAAGTTTATGCCTTTCCCACTCTGCCTGTCCTCTCCAAGGTACTGCTAAAGATCAAACAGGACAAACCAAGGACAATACTGATTGCACCAGACTGGCCACGCCAACACTGGTACCCCCTCTTGCACAGTGTGTCACTGCTGGCACCATGGCACCTGCCTCAGACCCCTGCCCTGCTGTCCCAGCAGGAGGGCCAGATTCTGCACCCACAGCTTCAAACCCTGAACCTGGTAGCCTGGCTAATTACCTGATCTCTCCGTTACCATCCCTCAGTAAGTAAGTGATGGATGTCATTCTGGAGGCAAGGAGGCCTAGTACTAGAAAACCCTATGCTGAAAAATGGAAAAGATTCTGTTCCTGGAGCCAAACTCAGGGGATGGGCACAACAGCACCCAGTTTACCCCATATTCTTCAATACTTAACTAAGATGCTTCAGAAGGGCCTTTCTTTTTCCTCCATCAAAATTCATGCCTCAGCCATTTCAGCTCATTACATTACAGAACCACCCCTCTTCTCTCATTCACTGCTGAAGCAATTCCTCAGAGGGGCCAAAAACTTAAGACCACCCAGGAGAGCCCCTATTCCAACCTGGGACCTTAACTTTGTATTGGAAAAGCTCACTCTACCTCCCTTTGAGCCAGCTGCAAACAGAGTTGAAATTCCTTTCTTGGAAAACAGCCTTCCTTCTAGCCATCACTTCAGCAAGAAGGGTGTCTGAATTACAGGCCCTCATGGCACTGGAGCCTTTCATCATCTTTCATGCTGACAGGGTGTCCCTCAGGACCAATCCCTCCTTCATGCCCAAGGTGGTATCCAGTGTGGCCCTTAATCAATCCATTCATTTGCTAACCTTCTTTTCTAATCCACAGAACAAAGGGGAACGGATACTGCACTCCTTGGACGTGCACAGACAACTTAGATTTTACTTGGACAGGACTAAGACTCTCAGGAAATCTGAACAGCTGCTGGTTGTATTTGCTGCAGGGGCAGAGGGGAAGGCCATTTCAAAGCAAACCATTTCTAAGTGGTTAGGCCATTGCATTAATTTCTGCTATAAGCACCATGGAAAACCTACCCCACAGGGGATAAGACCACATTCAACCAGGGCTGCATCTACCTCTACAGCCTTTCTCAGAGGTGTCCCTACCAGGGACATCCTAGAAGCTGCTACCTGGAGTTCTGTACATACCTTCACCAAGCATTACCGCTTGCCAATTATTTCTAAATCCAGAGCTGGCTTTGCCACTGCAGTCTTGCAGGGCCTTATAGCTGATCCTAATGTGATGACTGCAACAGTGAAACATGAAGAACATAGTGCAGTTGTGTACACTTACCATAAATGTAGATGTTCAAGTGTATTCACTGTTGCAGTCCTGGTTACCTCCCCTCCAGCCCCCTGACTTCTATTGACTATACCTCTATTCTTATTTACTAATCTTAAAGCTTTTTGATGTATTTGCTTTTTTGTTAGAGGTGTAACCTTGTATATAATTGCTTCCCATTATGGGGGCACCTGACATCTGGGGCAAGAAAAACTGATGTAATGGCGTCGGCTGCATGCTTTATACCCCTGACTACCTGACATCATGGAAGATGAGACAGCAACCAATGCAGGACCCAAGACTTTGATAATCAGGCCGGCTGAGGGCTACTGCAAGCAGATAACCCAAATGTGATGACTGGGATAGTGAATACACTCGAATATCTACATTTACGGTAAGTGTACACACAACTGTACTTTCTCCTTCATGCCGTTCTCCCATTGCCCTTAATGAAAAAATTCAATGTACAAGGCAAAAATGATCCTCATTGCCACCTTCCAGCCCTGACAAACATGGTTGCCGTTTTTGTCACCTCTACTAAAACATCCACCTTGGATGTTGAATCTGTATCCAAACCTACTAACACACCCATCCAGATTGCATCCTCTAGACCAGCGATCCATGAAATTAACACCGTAGTTCCTCCAGTTCTAAACTTATCCAAGGATGCCAGGCTCCCAACTTCAATTGTTCCTATAATAGCCTCCCAAAAGCAATTTGCTAAGAAGATCTACCATAGCAAATTGAAAGATTTCCCATTTGGGCTATGTCTAAAGGTTTAGACCCCTTTTCTGTTCCCATTCCTTCTATATTAGAATTCTTGTCTGAACTCTTCTACAGTGGCGCTAGGTATTCCACTATCAAAGTACAAATGGCTGCAATCTCAAATTACCACATAGGGCAGAATGCCAGTTCTACAGCTTCCTTAAGAGCTTCTAAAGCTTTTTGAAAGTAACTTTTATTGCACTACCACCTATCAGAGATCCAGTACCTCCTTGGGATATTACTATAATGCTACAGGTGTTAACTCAACCCTCGTTTGAACCAGCAGCATCAGTTTATTTGAAGTTTTTGTCTCTTGGAAAACAATTTTTTAGTGGCTGTTGCATCAGTCAGATGGATTTCAGAGCTACAGTACAAGCCCTTTCCTGCAAACATCCCTATATGGTATTCCATAAAGGCAGAGTTTCCTTGAGAACTAGCACATCCTTCCTTCCTTCCTAAGGTGGCACCCGAGACTAATTTAAATCAGTCAATAAACATTGCAGTCTATCCCCAATTTCTCAAACAAAGGTGATTACATTTGACATATGCTGGATGTTCATCATTCTGTCTTCATAGAACCAATAATTCGTAAAGTCTGATAAATTGTTTGTTGCTTTCTCAAGGCCTAAATTAGGCAAAGGATTTGCTAAGGTTACTCTTTTCAGATGGTTATCAGACTGCATTTCCATTGTGCCCAATAAAAAGGGCTTGTTCCTGCATTCTAAACCTAAAGCTCACTCCACAAGAGCAGTGGCCATGTCGCCAGCCTTTGCTGATAGACTCCATATTGATGACATTTTTGCTGCAACTTGGTCAACAGTTCACACTTTTGTGTCTCATTACAAACTGGATGTACAGTCTAGATTATGTTGTTCTTTTAGTTCCACAATTCTCAGAAATGCCCTTCCTTGATACTGCCTAGGTAAAACAGCTTCGGAATCTGTCCCATGTGTTGAATTGCATGAAAATAGACAACATTGGATACAAAGGTTATGCAGTTGCCATATCAATAGATCCATGTTGTCTGATTTTTGTCTGGTTCATCCTCCCTCCCTGTTGCCCCCTTCCAAATTGACACAAATGGGCTTCTGTTGACCAGGTAATTTTCTTGTAGTACACCTTGTCTGTGAGCGGAATTACTGACTGCCTTCCAGTCCTACTTTTTTACCTGTATGCTAGGTTTGGTCTTGAATGTAATTGCTATAAATTTCTTTAGTGGGGCAAACTCGATCTGAGTTACTAAGGTGGAGTGGAGGAAATTATGGTTAGGAGAGGAGTCAGAGCCTTGGACCCAAGAAGCTTCAGAATCAGTACTGAGTTTGGATCCAGTCAGATCCGACAACCCATGTGTTGAACTGGATGAGAATCAGACAACATGTATCTATTGTAAGTACATATCTGTTTCTATCTTTTAGAGGTTCAGGAATAGTAAGCTCTTTCTCTTTTTATGGGCAAGAAAGTCATGAAGTTTTCTACACTCTGACTGCTGACTTTCCTTCTAGTAGCTAGCCAATCAGTAGTCACAGTGTAGATATGGGATGGAACCAGAGCTTTGTGAGCCTGGCTGCTGATACAACCCATACAGCCCTAAAGGTACTGCAGCAGTGAGAAATTGGAACATCTGCTGATCCAATGTTGTCTTTTCAGTCTGCCTCAAAAGAAGGGTATATCAGATATATGCAGATCTGAGACCGGCAACTCAGACTTTTGTCTCCAAGGCTAATGCTCCTATCCTTCCCATAATGCACTGCGGCCCTAAGATCTCATTTGCTACACTAGAAGACAGATGTCTTAAGGCTTACCTTATTTTTAGTGCCAGTTTTCCTGCAAAATCTACTTTGGGAAACTTTTACTCTTATGACTTTATAGCCTTTTGTGATTTTATTTAGGTTTCCTTCCTATTTCGCCCTGTTGGAGAAGGTTGTCTGTTTTGCTCCACTGGCGACCTTGGTCCATGTTGTGTAAATCTCCCTCCCTTGTTAGAGAGTTTTTTGCTGTTAAAAAAAGAAAAAACTTTATATTTTCTTAGTTATGATTGTTATTGTTCTTTTTGTACTGTTTGGACCTGTTGGGTCATTGTCCTTTGCTTTTTCTTCCCTTTTAGATTATAGCTAACATGGCTGACAAAGCTTCAGTGTACAATAAGTGTGTGGCCTGCAGCCACAAAGTCATGCAGCAGGATCCATGTGAAAAATGTGTTTATTGCCTGACATTGATGCATATTGACAAATCT
Source organism: Protopterus annectens (assembly GCF_019279795.1). NCBI lineage: Eukaryota > Metazoa > Chordata > Ceratodontiformes > Protopteridae > Protopterus > Protopterus annectens. Next base: position 722,809,103 of record NC_056727.1, on the reverse strand, counting down.
TATTCATCCACAGCCCCCTTTTCCCTTTTTTGCACATGGGGTTAGGGTGTCACTTCAACAGTAACAGTCATCTAGAGCCGAGGTTTACACCACAGGGTGGCTAGAACTGCCATGGTAGTTCTTCTACACCACACACTCTTATGCACACTCACAGCTATGGCCAGTTTTGAGTGTCCAATTCACCTACTGCATTTCTTTGGAATGCGGGAGGTGACCTGAGCTCCCAAAGGAAACCCATGCCAACACAGGGAGAACATGCAGATTTTGCACAGAAGGTACCCCAGCCAAGAATCAAACCAGGGCACCTCTTGCTGTGGGGTGACAACAATATCTGCTGCTATCTGCTTTTTCTTTGAGCCTTAAACCTCTTCAGACCACTAGTCCAAGCTTGTTTTGAAGGGCCTTTTCCCAGCCCAAGTAGGAGCCTCAGATGCTTTCCTTGCAGGTTCCCCTTTGGCTAAGAAGTCATCAGATAAGTCAAAGAGGGACAAGCCACAAGAAAATGAGGACAGGGATCCCTCCAAAGATAGATCCAGAGACTCAAGAAAAAGCTTTCTGGACCCTGTGTACAGGTCAAGACCCCACAGCGAAGGTCCTTTGACCTTCAGATCTGACATCCCCTGCCTCAGCTTTGGGATCATAGCAGGCTCTGGTCTGATCCCCAGTTGTTTATTGCCTAACAGACCTGATGTTTTTTCTGGAACAGTCTCCCACACTGATCTGGTCCCTAACTCTTCTCCAAAAAGCCATGGGCACTGGTTCTCCCAGGCTGGCCTCAGCAGCTTCTTCATTCAGGAAAGAGCCTGACTGAGGCCAATGTGGATAGGATGAAGAGGACCTTTTTGAAAGTTCCTTTTCAGCTAGAGGTTCTTCCTGCTTCACCCACCTCGGGGGATGGTGAAACCAGTCACGACTACTCAATCATTTTTTCTCCTTCTCTGATCTGAGTCTTGGATCAGACAATTTTGAATCTGGTTATTTCACATATGTTCCCCCTGCCAGAGCCAACAACATGGGTATCTTTGACTCTGGCAATTTCCTTGACGCACTCAATTTTGACTGTGCCAGATTTGAGTGGGTCTCGGAGCCATGAGGTCAGAGCCCTGGGTTTGGGGTTGACTGCATGGTTTTCAGAGCCTTATCTGCCTTTCAGGATCTCAGCTATTGACAACTTGAAGATGGCTTCTGCCTTAGATCCGTGCTGGGCTACTTCTTGGGAGGAGCTTAGTTTGGTCTCCTTGGACCTGAGGAGATCCTCCTGGTAGCCTGCATTGACATCAACATTCAAAGCCTTTGAAAGGATTTTCTCTTATTTAAGAGAGGGGTTGATACATACCTTCTCAGATGCACCCAGAACCTCTCATTTTCTTGTGCTTCTGTGTCTCATCATCTTCTATCCTTTGAGCAGCTGGCACCAACCAGCTTTGAGCAAACCCAGGTTTAAGGTTACCCTACAGCTTCCAGTTCTCCCAGGTTTCTGCTCCACAAATAAGCATATAAGACACAAATGTAAAAGGAGACATTTGGATTTATTTTAGGATTCCCTCTCAGAAGACACCAACCTCAATGATGGGGAAGGGTCCTCATGTATCACCTGGTAGACGTCTCCTTTGAAGAGCTCTTAGAAGTGCTTAGGCAGAGGGGAGGTTGCCCCCCCCCCCCAATTCACCTTCCCAGGAGGAATTGGTGTTTCTCAAGGCATTTGGTACAGTTCTATCTATATCCTCGGTGGTATCTGCTGTGGAAAGTTTGGTTAATTTGAGTTAAAGAAGGAGACAGAAGTGGCAGAACCAATCCCTTATAAGATGGATAAGATTTTTGTTTCTTCTAGAGACAGGGCATACTGAAATAATAAGCCTGCAGTGTGTGCAGTTGTAGTGGCAGCAGACATTAAAAGAGAACTCTCCAATGTAAGTGCTTCTGTTTATCCCCCCAGACAGAGAGTCTAGGGTTATAGACAGATTTTGATAGTGAGTGCAGACCAGTGACCTTTGTCCTCAGTGCCCTGTACTACATGGCGCACTCTACTAGACTGCAAAGAGATTTGACTAAGAGCTGTAAAATCCCTTTAATTTGCCACAACAGTGGTGTCTCACAGGGTGGTGGGATCACAGCTGGCTACCATGGAGTCCATTAGTAATGTCCATGCTTCTATTATCAAATGTGATAAATGGCACTGCAGGAGCAGAAAGTACCAGCCTTACCATTCACCACCATGCCTGGGTGCATCTATGTGACTGTGGAAAGCTTTAAGACCTTTTTCCTGAATGCCCCATTTGTTTTGTTCACTTTCTTCTGACCCAAGGTCAAGGATATCCTAACTAGGAGTGAGCAGGATAGCAAAGCCATTAAAATCTGTATCTCAGCACCTCAGAGGTCCCTTTTGTGCAACTAGAAGGGTGGGAAGAATTTGTGTTTCTGAAAGTCCCAGAGCTTTGCCCTGGGCACTTCTGCTGACAGGGCCCTCAGGGCAGAGGGGGAACTTAAATGTATGTAGCACACGAGGCAGAAGTGGAAGGGTTTTATGGTCCATTCACTGGCAAACCCTTCCAGCTCTCCTGAAGGATTGCCAAACTGTCCTACTCTGGATGCAGTTAGAGATGCTTTTTCTCCACCCTGGTTGGTCATCACCTGTGACTCTTTGGTGATGAAAGTATTAACCAGAGGCTGTTTTATGCCCTTTGCACACCCTCCAAAATTGGAAAACAAGACCCTTCCAGATCTTCTATCCCTACAGTGAAGGGTAGCAGCACAGGAAATTTCAAAGCTGCTAAACAACCAAGCAATTCTGCAGGTCCTACCAGATCATAGAGGATCTGATGTCTACTCAAGGTTTTTTAGTGCCAAAAAAGGGGGATCTAAGGCAAATATTGGACCCTAATTCAGCAGAATTAATTTATCAAGCAGGCATCTTTCCATTTGGTCACAGTATAGGCTATACTGCCACTTTTAAGGAACGATTGACTGTCTGTGTTCAACAGATTTCCAGGATAACTATCACATCAAGATAGTAAGGTAGTCCAGAAGGTTTCAAAAAATTCAAACTGGAACCAGGTCAGATCCAAGAATTTATAGTGTACCACCTGGACACTACCTCTTAGAGAGCCAGACTACCTCTTTCAAGACTATTGCCTCTACATCTATTACATCTCCATCTGGATGGTGCAGTGACACAGTGGTAGCATTGTCACCTCACAGCAAGAGGTTCTCCGGTTTGATTCTCGGCTGGGGTGCCTTCTATGTGGAGTCTGGATGACCTTCCTACATTCATGTGGGTTTCCTCCGGGTGCTCCAGTTTCCTCCCACGTTACAAAGACATGCATCTGGAGGATTTCTTCCCGGGCCTCTGCTGAAAATTGGTTTTGTTCCATGTCAGACTTTCCTGGTTAACAAATATTAAATAAATAAATCTTCAAGCTTTGCATGTATTGCATCATCAGAATCCTCTTGTTCGATTGATTTCCTGCCTATTAGGCTTCACGGCAATGGCTATCACTCTAGTCTCATATGCTGGGTTTTACATGAGTGTCCTGCAATGGACTTTTTTTGCCAAGTGGTTCATGATGCATCAACAGGTGAACTAGCCCATCAAATTCACCAGCAGTAGCAGGCAACATATTTAGTGAAGGCCCAGTTCTCCTCTGACTTCCTTGGGCTTACCTTTGTTACAGTGTTGATTACAGATGCCTTCCCTCTGGGGTGAGAGAATTTCAGTGGGAGGATGGTCCAATGTACCTGGTTCCATACTGAGGCCAACCTTGACATCAGTGTCCTGGAGATACAGGCAGTCCTCCTTGCATTGCAGACCTTTCAATATTCCCTCCCCAAATATGTGATTGTTGTGTAGTCAGACAGTATGTCTGTGGTCTGGTACATCATTGAACAAAGTGGAACCCATTCTTACCTATTGTGTCAAGACGTCATGTGGGTTTGACAGAGGGTGATGTCTTCCAAGCTCTTTGTTATTGCAACACACATTCCAGGGAAGTCCAATATCCTAGACCACCAGCTGTGCAGGTCTATTCTTCTGCCATATGAATGGTCCTTCAGTCCGTGGCAAACAAAACTTTCAGCCAGATATGCAGCCTTGCTGTGACCTCTTTGTAACCCCAACCAGTACCAAGTAAAGCATCTTCTTTGCCCTGATCCATCAGGTGGGAGAATCCCAGAGAGACACTATGGTCCATGCTTAACCCCTGGATCATAGGTATGATTACCTTCCATCTCCTCTATTAGATAAGTTTCATAGGTTCATAGGTAGGTACTAGGCTATCGGCCCAAGGGCCTACGTAAGCCTAGCCAACAAGGTTCCCTGGCTTACGCCACCCAAGAAAGTTATTTTCCTATGCCACTGTCGAGCAGAGACACAGAAGTGATCCCCGGGGTGTATTTCTTATTTCCCATCCACTCATCAAGATTTTTCTTGAAGAGTGCTAATGAAGAACTTTGCTTGACATAGACGGGTAGTCTGTTCCAGAGTATGGGAAGTCTCTGGGACAGGAATCTATCCCTCCAGCATGTCCTCCTTATTGTGATGACAAGGCTTAGGTCTCTAGAGCGTTTAGCTTGGAGGGATTGGGATTTCTTTAGGTGTAGCATGTCCAACAGCTCTGGGTTTGACATAGCTTTATATGTTAGGCAGAGATCATCTTCAGAAAGTGGCCACTTTCAATGCAAAAGTGATCCTCATTGCCTCCTTTCTATCAGCTCATCTGGTGTACACCTGCTTTGGTCCTGGATCTGCTCTTCTATTCCTCCCATCCAAGCCTCACCCAGATGTCAAATCCTCAGTCTGACCACTTAGTTTCTCCACTTCCAGTGATGGCCAGGAATTCCAGGCTGTGTTTTTAGAATCTTTTATATTCTAGCTTATTCCCAAAAATCTTTCAGTAGAAAAACTTACAGAAGTAAGTAGAACATGTATATCATTTGGGCCAACTCAGAAGGGTTGAATCCATTCTTGGCACCATTGCCTTCTATTCTGGACATCCTGGCAGTTCACTGTTATTCAGGGGCTAGTTAAAGTCCAATTATGGCCATTTCTAACTTTTGTGCAGGAGAACAGCATATTCCTGTTAGCTCTTCACACTTTCAAAAGCATTTATGAGAGGTACCTTTCTATTACCACCTCATTAAGGGATGTTTTGCTGCCTTGGATAAGTGCAACTTACACAACTGTATTTTCTCCCTTCTTTTGGAAATAGCCAAGGGCTATTACTACAAGCTTCTTAACAGACTTGACTTACTCAGAAGACATGAACTGTTTGATACACTCCAGTATGAAACAACTTCAGCTAACTGCCTGGATGATAGTTTTAATTCCTTTTAGGTGCTTATTTTCTGAGGACATGCAGCAGGTATTAAAAGAGGCAACTAAGATAAGAAGTGTCACTATTGGAAGAGTATAGAAGAGGGAACAGATCAACAAAAATACTCAGAAAGATGGGTGTGATAAAAGAGATGCACAGCATCAGAACAGATCAGAATCTATTGTGCATTATCACAAATAATAAACTAAAAACAACACAGGCACAAGAACTTGGAAGATATGCAGATAAATATAAAGGAAAAGTACAAAATAAGCTATTTATTGATGGCTCAAAAAAGTTTCAGAGAGAATTGGAGAACAAGGCAAAAGAGATTAAAACACCACCAAAAGAAAAATAGATACAGTTTGGAGACATATTTATGAAGATCCTGTGAAACTTAAAAAAGATGGTCAATGGATAGAAGAAGTAAAAGAAAGAATAAGAAGTTCAAATGTACAGAGTATGAAATGGGATGAAGTAAAGGCCAGAGAGACTGAAACAAAGTTACGAAAAGCTCCTAACTGGAAAACCTCAGGCACAGATGCAATACCTAACTTTTGGCTACAAGTATTAACATCTTTATATGAAGATTTACCCATGAATCAGAACTTTTTATATGTACACTCTGAACAGACACTAGCCTGTTTAACAACAAGAAAAACAATAGTCCTACTTAAAAGCGAACCTGTAAGCTGTCCTAAAAACTATAGACCAATAATGTGCTTCCGATTATGTAGAAACTAGACTGGAATTAATGCAGACAGAGTTTACAGTCATTTAGAAGAACACACAATCATGGCAATAGAAGAAAAAAGTAACAAAATAAAGTCATATGGAACAAAAGATCATTTGTTGTTAAAGTCATAATGGAGAACTGTAAAAATGGAAAGAATGTAAGTATGACATGGGTAGACTACAAAAACATTTGACAGTATTCCACATTCATGGATAAAGAGTGCTTAAAATGGGTAAGATGCACCCTGTACTGATCAATTACATTATAGTGACCATGAAACAGTGGCAAACCACTTTGGAGTTAAGCTATGATAAAAGACAAATTATTATTCTTGGGATACAAAGTGACTTTTTGTCACTGCTGCTCTTTTCTCTTGCCCTTAACCCATTAAGCTGTCTACTTAACAGATTAGGTTATGGCTACAATTTGGAGTTCAGAAAACATCAAAGTATAAAGATTTCAGTGATGATATGAGGTATTGCCAGCTGTGCCAGGAGAAGTAGGGCAGTGGATTTGTAGCATATGCCAGCACAGCTAGCTGAAATTTTGTAAAGAATTATATGTCATTTGTGCATCAAACTGATTTGTACAGATCGTTGTGTTGAAAATGTGTTTGTAAAGCTGCTTGTGTTAAAAATGTATCAACAGTGTGTCCTGCTGGACAGAAAAGAAATATACATTTATATCAGACTGTACCATTGTAAATAGGAAACTGGAAGAGAAGAGGTCAATCTCAGTCCAGCTAACTTTGAAAAATAGTAAGAAGTTAAATTACTTAATTTTAGACCATAAAGATTGTATCTTACATTTCTGACTGCAGCCAGGGACAAAATGTCTTTAACAGAGAATTGTTTATTAGCTCCTGTAGGAAGAGTGAGAGTGTTTTATAACTTCCAGAAGCTGCAACAGATCTTAGCAAAGCTCTGTGTGTGCATGAATTATTAACACGTGTGCAAGATTCTGGGTCACTTGGTAGGAAAGGGGGTTGCATGGGAACCAGAAGTCAGATAACCAGATGTATGTGATTTCATTCTATAACCCATCACTGAAATGATGTTTATTATTACTAGATGAGAATGAAGGCTCAGAGCAGTCTGTTTTTGAAACCTAACAAAGAAGGACCCTTCACCTACTTCATCTTGCCTTGCTCTAGTAAATGACCAGGGAAAAGTAATTCTATAGATCAGTCAGGAAAATATAGTGAGATTAGTTAAGTACTGCTTTTCTGTATCTCTGTGAATCTATTTATCTGTGTTATTTTAATATTTCCTGTGATTGAAACTCTGGTGTCAAATAGATATGCCGTTTTAGTATTTTCATGTTCTTTTATTATTTATTATTAAATATACTTAAACTTTTCATTGTGGCTGGTCCTTTAGAGAATATTCTAACCTTTGAGAATACTCATATCTGTTTGGTGACTCTGTGGCCACACCTGAAAGGCTTAATGCATTGGTCAAACACTACCATTTGTACTAATATTCATTTCACTCAGTATAATTGGGTACCTTTGTAATAGCCTTAAAGTAGCTGGCTGTGGAGTGTCTGGTGGCAGTAACTACATTATAGTCTGGCCACAAGAGGGCATAACTAGTAAATCTGTGCCAACTTTTCTTGTGTGTGTGTGAAAAATCAAATCTCAAAAAGTGTGTGTGTCAGCTGCTTAGAGCAGAGACACGAAATATTGGTTTTACAGAGAGGGAGCTGGAGGACTTGGCTTGGACACTCAGCTGAGGACTCAACGCTATAGCTGTGCCAGTGGGAAGTCTTACTGGGGATCTGGAGGGAGACAGAGAGAGAAATCCAGACCCTGGGATTGAGTGTGTTCCCTGTGTGCTCTTAAGGGAAATTGTGCTTGATGCAGAGAGCTGCATCTGGAAATACTGTGTGAATCTGTTTTTGTTCCATGTGAATGTCCCTCTACAGTGTCATCCCCCTGAGGAGCCACCCCATAAGAGGATGTGCAAGAGGAAGCACCTGGATTCTCCAGAAGAATCTTTCAATGAGGACATAGATTACGATGAAAGGGAAAGGTCCCCACAGTCACCTCCGGAAGATGTCTTTTTTGGAGACATCCTGGAAATATTAAAACAAAGGGGTGATTGGAAACCCTCAAACCCATCCTCTGAAGAACCTGTGTTCTTGCAAGCTTTTCGTGCTCACCCTTCTACTTCTTGGGTGACCCTGCCTATTGACAGCCTAGTTAAGTTGATCGTTCAGCGAGCATGGAAGGCTCCTGACTCCATAGAGCCTATTCCCCAAAGACCAGATAAAATTATTTCAGCCCTGGAGGATCAGCCCCATTGGTCAAAGGGTCTAGCAGTGGATGCCATGGTGGTGGCGGTCACCAAAAAGGAACTTGCCAACAAGAGTTCAACTATCCATCCTCCTAACTGAGAGTCTCAAATGATGGATAGATTTGAGAAGAGGGTCTTTGCTTCATCGACCTTTGCTATTCAGTCATTGAACTTTTTGACACACTTTACCAGGCTCCAGAGGGATCTGATAACTGAGCTTTCAGACACCCTTGCTGGAGTAGTATCTGACAGGGTTCGAGATAAAGTAGCCTGTCAGCTTGCCACCCTGGAGTCGAGCTAAAATTTTTCCATACGGCTTATTGCTCAAACAGCCGAAGGGATGTCTAGAGCAGTGGGTACAGGCATTTCTATTAGACATCACTCCTGGATGCACTTATGTGACTTTTTTGAACCCTTTAAGTCTTCCTTTATCAACTCTGCTGTTGATGGCACTTTTTTGTTTGGCCCAAAAGTCAGAGACACACTAACCAGTTGTGAAAAAGACAGAAAGACCCTTTCTGCTGTGGGCATTTCTTTTCCCACTCCACAACAACCTTACTCCAGGAATCAAAGGAGTGGAAAAATGTGGTTCAAGAAGACCCAAGGGCCTTTTTGGGACACACATGTTGAATATCCCTCCCGGAGCAGAGGGGTGAATTCTTCTGGAAGACAACCCCGCCCATGGCAGGCGGAACATCTGTAAGCAGGGCTCCAAAGATTCCTTTCCTGGACAACCCTATCAGCACTCCTGAATGGAGGCCCGATTGCTTACCTCTGGAAGCAGTAAGGGAAGGTTCTGTCTCTGCACCATTCAGCCTGGCTTACAATAACCTCGGATACCTGACTGTAGAAAATAATTACCAGAGGTTACCATGTTCCCTTGAATCTTTTCCCAAAATCTCAAAAGTGAATCCCTGACATTCCACCCAGTCAGAGGGATCTAGCAGCACTAGAGATTCAAAAGATGCATTAAAAAAGATTAATCCAAGTAGTTCTACCAGACCAAATAGTATCTGGATTCTACTCAAGATTCTTTTTAGTTCCAAAAAAGACAGGGGACTGGAGACCAATCATGGATCTCTGCCTGTTGAACAGATTTGTACAACAGACAAAATTCTAGATGGTCATAGTTTAGTCAATCCTTCCCTTTCTAGAGAAGGATGATTGTACGTGCTCTATACATCTTCAAGAGATGTATTACCACATAAAAATGGACAAACGCTCCAGAAGGTATCTCTGCTTCTGGCTAGGAGCCAGTCATTACCAATTTCAAGCACTGCCATTCGGTCTCACCACAGCCCCCAGGATGTTCACTAATTGCATGGCAGTCATAGCAGCTCATTTGAGACTGCAGGGATTCTGCATGTTTCCATATCTAGATGACTGGCTCCTCACCACCCCTTCCAGGCATCTACTGCTTTACACTATAGACTTTGCTCTACAGCTTGCCGACACACTAGACATTTCAGTCAACAAAGAAAAGTCAGAATTGACTCCCACACAGGATCTGGAGTTCATTGGAGCAAGGCTAAGTACAGTATCCTATGTAGCCTCCCTTCCTCTCCACAGAGTGTTGAAACTCAGAACGCAACTTCGGGTAATCATTTCCCAAAATAGACTTCCTGCTTATTTGGTACAACAAGCTTTGGGATCTATGACAGCAACAATAACATTAGTTCCCCTAGTGAGATATCACATGAGGCTGCTTCAATGGCTCTTGGCATCACAATGGTCACTTCTGATGTACCCCATGTCCCACCCAGTCTAGATGATAAATCACTTTAAAAAGGATTTGTCTTGGTGGATGAAGCCAGAAGAGATTCTATGGGGTCGTCCCTTTACCCCCTGTCAGCCCAAGGCTGTAGTGACCACAGACATTAACCAGTTAGGGTGTGGGGGGGGCATTTTCTGGGTAAGACTGTTCAAGGCACTTGGCCCTCGCAAGAGGCCAATTTGCACATCAACATCCTAGAATTGAGGGCAGTGCTTTCAGGGTTGCAAGCATTCCAGGCTGTCCTTCCTTTGGGGTTAATTGCAATCCAATCAGACAACATGTCCATAGTCTGGTATATCAATAAACAAGGGGGAACACAGTCCTACACTCTATGTCAGGAAGCTCTAAGGATTTGGCAATGGACAATTGCTTCAAACTGCTTTCTGATAGCAATGCATTTCCCGGGGAATGCCAACGTGATTGCAGACAAACTGAGCAGATGTATCCTCCTGTTTCATGAGTGGTCTCTCAATCCCAACGTAGCAGCGAAGATCTTTCATCGATGGGGTCAGCCTTGCTGTGACCTTTTCCCTTCTCCTATAAATCACAAATGGAGCAGCTACTTTGCTCTCATCCCCCCTCGCAGGAGTCCCTGAGATATGCATTTCTTCTCAATTGCCCCTGGGACTCCTCTATGCCTTTCCCCCAATTCCACTGATCTTCCAGTTTCTGAGGAAAGCCCAATGGTTGAGAAGCAAAGTGATTCTCATTGCACCATACTGGGCCCATCAGATCTGGTTCACCACCCATGGACTCTGGACCCAGCTACGGACCTACTGTTTCACACTTGGAATCTGGTGCATCCCAGTCTTCAAAATCTCAAGCTGACAGCTTGGTCTCTCCAATTCCAGTAATTGCCAGGCAGAATAACATGTCCTCTCCAGTGCAAAATATACTTCTAGCATCCCATAAACTATCCACCAGGAAGCTTTATCTTGGCAAATGGAAAAAAAATTCTATTTGGATGAGTGCAAATTGCATAGACCCTTTCTTGGCGTTGGTAGACAAGGTCCTGGAATATTTAGCTACCTTGTTTGAAATAAAGGCTTCTACATCTACAATTAAGGTTCATTTGGCTGCCATTTCAAATTTTCATAATGGTTTTGATGACTGTTCCTTGATGTCTCATCGTCTATGCAAAGTTTTTCTTAAAGGCACTCTGCATTTAAAACCCCCTTTCAAGGACCATGTAGCACCATGTGATTTGACCTTAGTCTTACAATGCCTAGTTCAACAGACCTTTGAGCCTGCAGCTACTTGCAACCTCAAATTCTTATCTTGGAAGACTCTCTTCCTAGTATCTATCATGTCTGCTAGGAGAATTTCAGAGTTACAGGCTTTATGTGTGAAACATCCATACATTATTTTTCACAAGGAAAGAGTATCGATCAGAACCAATCCCACATTCCTTCCCAAAGTGATATCAGAGTCTAATGTCAACCAGTCCGTAGACTTACCGGTTTTCTTCCCAAAATTTATAAACAAAGGAGAGTATTGTCTACACTTGTTAGACATCTACAGACAATTACGTTTTTACTTGGACAGAACAAAATCTTCTAGAAAATCAGACCACTCTATCATTTTCAGGACCTAGACAGGGCAAGCCCATATCAAAGGTCACCTTGTCAAAATGGCTAAGAGAGTACATTACCTTTATTTATGACCAAAATAAACTCAAGTTATCAAATACCGTTAGAGTTCATTCTGCAAGATCTGTTTCCACTTCAGCAGTTTTCCATTCCAGAGCTAGTATGGAAAACATATGTACAGCTGCAACTTGGACTACTCCGCATACCTTTATCACTCATTACAAGTTAGATATGGTCTCCAGGGTAATACCATCTTTTGGCTCTATGGTGCTCAGGAATATCTTTCCTTAGGGCCTCCCATGATCTAAAGTAGCTAGGGACTCTGTGTCATCAGTGAAGAATGAATGAAGATTGACAACATCAGATAAAGAAGTTATGTTCTTACCATAACGTTCCATCTGTGTTGTTGATCTTCATTCATTCTTGACATCCCACCCTCTTGCCTCCTCCAAAAGACTCCTGGCGGTTCGGACATAGTTCTGGGATGCTATAGGGGTATACCTTAGACAGGGCTTCTGTATTTTCTTAAATACTACGCAAACTTGATCTGCAGTAATGAGGAGAGAGGCATTGTGGGTAGAGCCATAGCTCAAGAGTTTTTTGGCTGGCAAGTGCTATGTATAATGACCGAGTCAGTTCCGAGAGGTCAGAACTGAACCCATCAGTCAAGAGTGAATGGAGATCGACAGCACAGATGGAATGGTAAGAACATAACTTATTTTTTATATCAGACTGTACTGTTTAAATAGGATACTGGAAGAGAAGAGGTTAATCTCAGTCCAGGTAACTTAAAATAGTAAGAAATTAAATGACTTAATTTTGGCCATAAAGATTGTATCTTACAGTTCTGACTGCACCCATGGACAAAATGTCTGTGCCAGAGAATGGTTTATTAGCTTTTGTAGGAAGAGGGGGGGGGTGTTTTATTGTTTTATGATTTCCAGAAGCTGCAACAGATTTTAGCAAAGCTCTATGTGTGTATTATTGTCACATACGTGTGAGATTCTGGGTCATTTGACAGGAAAGGGGGTAGCATGGGAACCAGAAGTCAGATGACCAGATGTATGTGATGTCATTCTGTAATCCATCGCTGAAATTATGTTTTTAATACTAGATGAGACTGAAGTTTGAGATCAGTCTGTTTATGGAACATGACAAAGAAGTACCTCTTAGCTACTTCATCTTGCCTTGCTCTAGTAGATGACCAGGGAATAGTAATTCTTTAGATCAGTCAGAAAATATAGTGAGATTAGTTAAGTACTGTTTTTCTGTATTTGTGTGAATATATTCGTCTGTTATTTCAATATTTCCTGTGATTGAAACTCATGTTTATTATAAATAGATATTTAGTATTTTTATGTTATTTTATTATTTATTAAATATATTTAAACTTTTCATTTTGGCCGGTCCTTTAGAGAATATTTTAACCTTTGAGAGTACTCATATCTATTTGTTCTCTGTGGCCACTCCTGAAAGCCTTACTGCATTGGTCAAAACACTACCATTTGTACTAATATTAATTTCACTCAGCATAATTGGGTACCCTTGTAAGAGGCTTAGAGTAGCTGGCTTTGGAGTGTCTTGTGGCAGTAACTACCTTATAGTCAGGCAGAAGGGGCATAGCTAGTAAATCTTTGCCAGCTTTCCCCAGGGGTGTGTGTGTGTGTGTGTGTGTGTGTGTGTGTGTGTGTGTGTGTGTGTGTGTGTGTGTGTGAAAATCAAATCTCAAAGAGTGTGTGTCAGCTGTTTAGAGCAGGGACACAAAGCACTAGTGTCACAGTGAGGGTGCTGGAGGACTTGGCTTAGACACAGCTGAGGACTCAACTCTCAGCTGTGCCAGTGGGGAGTTTATTAGAGACCTGGAGGGAGACAGAGAGAGAAATCCAGACATTGGACAGAGTATGTTCCCTGTGTGCTCTTAAGGAAAAGTGTGCTTGATGCAGACAGCTGCATCTGGAAATACTGTGTGTATCTATTTTTTGTTCCAAGTGAACGTCCCTCTACAGTGTCAGTGATGAGGATTCAGGCTACTTGATTACTGGCCCAGAAAGAGGACGTCACAACTTCTCATCTTCTTTTGTGGATAATTTGTAACTGTATCATCAGATGAGGGACTGAAAGCACAACTGCAAGTGGTCAAAACATTTTCAGATAGTATAAGAATGACATTTGGATTTGATAAATTTGCAAAAGCAACTGTTCAAGCAGGAAAGCTGCAGCACAAAGAAAACATCAGCCTGGGACAGGAATGTGATATAAATAAAAGAACTTGAGCAAGAATAAGTGTTTAAATATTTGGGAACTGATGAAGAATCAACAATAAAACATGGACAAATGTGAATAAAACTTGGTAAGGAATATTTTACAAGACTAAAATTAATACTACAAACAGTCTGACATCTAGGAATAAAGTCCATGCTATAAACCAAGTTGCTCTTCCTGTTCTAATTTACACTTTTGGAGTGACTTGACTAGCCCCAAAAGGTGTTGGATCAGTTGGACAGGAAAACAAGAAGAATGCTTCATGCTTATCAAATGATTTATAAAATCCGTGTATATCAAAACTATATATTCCCCATTCTGAAGTAGGTATGGTCCTCCTCGAAAATGATTACATGTATAGATCTGCATACATATCTGCTGACCTCACAAGACCCAAATGCAGTGAAAGTTTTTAAACATGAGGAGAAATAAGTCTAAGATGACTTTTCTGCTTAGTTTAACAGAAGCATATCAGTGTCAAGAGGGAATGGAAATCAAACCAGAAGTAGATGAAAAGCAGGCAACTGAATGTGCTAAAAAACAAAAGAAAGAATATAAGGTGAAAGATCAGATAAGAAGGCAAGAAATGTGGACAATGCATAAATATAGTTGCAAGTATAGAAAACTCTTGGAACAACCTGATGTTAATTAGGACTGAATGCAGGAATGGTTAAGGAAAGGAGAATTTAAACCAATAGACAAAAAATTAATATTGGTGGACCAAGATAGTGGACTCCATACACATTGGTTTACAAAATCCATTGAACATGTGGGAGAAACAGACAAATGCAAGTTTTGTAAAACAGAATTGGAAACAGTCACACATCTTGTTGCTGGTTGTGATATACTAATGGCATTACTGTGTGCTGAAAGGCATAATAATGTGGCAAGACTTTTGCATTGGGGATTGTGCTAACATTGTGATATTGAAGTAGCTGAAAAACATTGGAAACATGAGCCACAAAGCATTATAGAAAATTATGACGTTTATATCACATGGGATCACTTACTACCAACAGTTTAAAAAATAGATGTGAAAAAACTAGATATAGTAGTCCATGAAAAGAAGACAAAAGTAGCATTGATTATTAAAATTGCTACACCCAGTCACTACAGTGTCTTGCGTAAAGAAGGACACAATGTCATAAAATACAAAGATTTGCAGACAGAAACGAGGGCAGTTTGGAAGAAAGATACCCAGATAGTTCCAGTAGTAGTAGAAGCAACGGTTCTTATAAAAAAGAATTTACATTCGTATTTAGATATATTATCGATACAATGCAACTCCGTAAGAATTGCAGGAGTCACTACTGAGCACATTGCGAGTGCTACGAAGAGCACTTCTGGCTAGCATCAAAGATTAAAACAATACTAATTTCATGAATATTAATCATACTTTGACTTAGGAATGGGATCCATTCCTGTCATGGTATTAAAAACCCAAAAAAAGATAGAGGCAAAGAAACCTGCTACTAGGAAATCATTTACTGGTAGATGGAAAAGATTTTCTTGTTGGTGCCAAAACAAGTAGTAGGACCCTCTTTAAGATTAGTATTTCTTTGGCTCTACAATATTTGTGTGAGGAGTTATCCTCTGCCCTTTCTTACTGCTCTGTCAAAGTGCACTTGCTAGCTATTTTGGCATGTCCACTCATGGATCATGCCCTTTCAGTGCATTCCCATGTTAAAATGTTTTTTTGAAAAGGATGTTACGTACAGGCCTCCTTGAAAAATGTTCGCTCCTCTTTGGGATCTTAACCTAGTTTTGGAAAAATTAACTTGTGCTCCATTTGAACGAGCTCATCAGTCTGATTTATTATTATATATTTATTTATTGACATTTGGTGACCAGGAAGGTCCATCTGGGTCAGAGACCCATTTTTAGTGGAGGCACGTGGAGGAAAGTTTCAGAAATTAACAAACTACAATCATAAAGTACAATAATGAAATAAATGTTTTTAAAAGAAAGAACCATGACATGATAATAAAATAAAACATATATGGTGTAGCCATATATTAGTAGTACAACTTACATACCATCAAGAGCAAGGTTTCCATGGTTTGCCTATAAGAGATGTCACATACGTGAGTATTTTGTAATGATCAAGGTCAGTCCAATCAAAGTTGTTAAAATTAGCATGCAGAAAACAGAGCTTTTGATATGTAAGTGATAGAGTAGATGTTTAGCAAGGAGTTTAATGTTGGGAGAAGTAGATGAATATAGATGTAGTAAAAGAGGCAGGTGGTTAGTTGAAAAAGAGGAGATTAGAGAGAGAGGAATTAGTGTGAGAAAGTTAGATGAGGGTGCATTGTAGAAATAATTATGGTGACAGGTAAGGTAGGGGTGGGTGAAAGAATTTAAGCTAGGTTGTTGTGTCTTTCGGCTTTTCCCGGTTATGGGTCGCCACAGCGGAACTCCAGTCTGCTAATGATTGGTAGTTGATTTTTACGTGCCGAGTTACCAGCCCTGATGCACAACCTTCAATGAAGGTACGCCCATGCACGCATGTCTCCATGCAGAAGACGCTCTAGCTGAGAATCGAAACCGGACAGCGTCTTACTGTGAGGCGACAACACTATCGCAGCACCACCACCGCAGCTATAAGGGTGAAATATTTGAAGAGAGAAATGTAGGAAGAAAGGGGGTATTATGGAAGCAGGGGGAAACTTAAGAAGGTGGGAGTAAGTAGACTATAAGAAAGATACTTAGGTCAGTTGGTTGTTGCATGGGAGCAAGAGCAGTTTTGGGATTTGAGGTAGTTGTCTTTAGGTGTAAGTTTAAAGGACTTGAGATTTGAGGTTCTTAACGTAGAAAGCAGTTATGTTGAATGCTCTGACTTCTTCAGAAGTGGGTCTTGAGTTGCAAGCTCTCATGGTGGGTTGGCTTTATCTCATTTTTCTCAAAGGCAGGGTTTCCTTGAGAGCTAATCCTCCTTTTGTGCCTAAAATGGGATCCAATTTTATTTTTAGCCAAGATATTCATCTCCCAGTCTTCTTTCCAGAACCTACAAAAGAAGGAGAAAAAATTCTTCATACTGTGTATGTCTACAGACAACTCCATATTATATTGACAGAACTAAAACTTTCAGAAATTGTGATCAGTTATTCGTTTCTTATGAAGATAAGAAAAAGGACAATCTGTGTCAAAGCAGACTATTTCCAAATGCTTGTCTCATGCTATTACCTTTTATTAAACCCACCACAATAAGATTATTCCAGGCAGGGCTAATGCTCACTCTAGCAGGGCCTTGGCTTCATCTGTGGCTTTATGGAAAGGGGTGGATTCTAGAAGCAGCAACTTTGTCCCCTGTACATGCATTTACAAAGCACTGCAAACTAGAGTCCTTTTCCAGTTGTAGAACAGGCTTTGCTAGGGCCATTCTCCAGGGGCTCCTGGACCCTCAT
The DNA here is from genome assembly GCF_019279795.1 of Protopterus annectens. Classification (NCBI taxonomy): domain Eukaryota; kingdom Metazoa; phylum Chordata; order Ceratodontiformes; family Protopteridae; genus Protopterus; species Protopterus annectens. Next base: position 722,791,732 of record NC_056727.1, on the reverse strand, counting down.
CCTTCCTCCTTCCAGTCAGCATAAGTTGTGATGGTCTACCATATAGGTAAGGCTACTGCATCAGTGATCAAATTATGAACAAAGTACAGTTGTGTAGGTAATCTGAAAACAGTAGATGATGGAACGATCACTGCTGCAATAGCTGCCCCCCACCACCATTTTGTATGTTTTGTTTCCAGTGTGAGTAGTTCATTTTTATTTTCCTAGTACTGATTTCTTTCAGGGCTGTAACCACCATCTCAGTACACACGATTTTCTTCAGCTTCCCTTGAGCTGACAACAGTTTGGGTGTGTGGGAAGTGTCTTTAAGCTCTAGAAGCTGGCCAACTGTTATATCCTATTCAGGATATATATATAATTCATATAGCTATGTTTAATGCAGCAGTGATCATATGAGCATCTCTTGTTATGGTAGGCTTACTTATACCTTTCTGTCTTACTTATATTTTCCTCCCATGTATAGAAAACACTTGTATGCAGCCAGTTAAAATTTGACTTTTAAATTAGTTCATTAAAAGATCATCTATCTGTTTATGCAATGCCTTCTGATACTATAGTTGGTGGGATGGCATTCACTTTTAAAACTGTTCTCCCCCCCCCCATTCTTTATTTTCATTTTTACATTTCCTTCCATTCTCACTAGACTACAAGCAATTGCCAAGGGTTAATTACTGTAATTTTCAAAGATCCACTGAAAATGGCACACACAACACTCAACCAATACATCTCATGACTGATTTATACATTTTCTCAAGTACACCTCCACACTGCTTCCCTTCAGCTACAATTGCTAATAGGGGAAAAAAGATAACCTTGCAGATGCCGTATAAAATTGCCAAAAAATACATTTCTTCACATACTCATTTTGAGCTGTCTAACATGAAAAAGCAGTCACCTTTGGTCAATCTGTGTAAAGTAATCCATTAATGTAACTCTAAACTTTTGAAGAAATTGCAAATGCCTTTTTTTTGTTTGTTTAAATTATTTAACTGCCATTCACAACCTATCCATAGTACCACCAAAATACAACATTGTTATTACTTTTCCTCTTAATTTTTCTTATGTGTACAGTGTGAATCCTAAGTTGCTCTGTATTTGAAAAAATGCCTTACCTTATTACCAACATATTCATCAGTCACTTACAACGTTGTATCATCATTGTACATCTTAGGTTACTATACATTTAAAAAGATTTTCACATACCCTGTTTTCGCTAAATGTTTCAACAGTTGCACAAAACATCAAAGCCCCCCTCTCCCAATACAGTAACTATGCTTTGTTTACTCTTTACTATTTCAAAAGACTTGCTGTCAGTTTGTGACCTACTTGGGTGTAAGGCCTATCTGTAAGTCAGGCTTACACCGAATAAGTCACTTATTCAGAGAGCAAATCTTTTGGAATTGAGGCAAGCATATATAATTTAAGCCATAAAACTCCATGAAGACTTTATTTACTGTCACTTCTTGAGCCTGTTTCATCTTTTCCCATACAGTAAAGATAAAAAGTAGGACTTAAGTTTTGACAGTTCAACTAACATAATGCAAACTGCATTTCTCCAAACTGCAGCTGTTTCTTCTCTCACTTAAGTAGTCCAAAAACCTGCACAGTACTTAGCAGGGTTGACACTTTACAGTTCTCCCACTTATTTATCAAATCCATTTTGTTGCTGATCTTCCTTCTGATATTAATCATTTGATCACTATTGTATTAATGCAATAGTAATACTAATAATATAGTAATATAGGAAGCTCAATCACCTTTCCATCATGCTTCTACTAGCCTACAAAACTGCTCAGAGAAAAGCCCACTGTGAAACAGATCAAGGTATGGCATGAGGGGGCAATGGAATGTCTCCAGGACTGTTTTGAAAGTACCTGCTGGGATGTATTGAGGCAGGCAGCCACGTCAGACCAACAGATAAACATAGATGACTACACAGAAGCAGTAATGGTATACATCTCAATGTGTGTTGATGAAGTATCTATCACGAAAAGTATCACAATTAGAGCAAACCAAAAGCCTTCGCTCATTAGTAAAGTCTATGAACTCATGAAGGCAAGGAATGCAGCATTCAGGTCAAAAGACAAGGAAGGTCTAAGTGAAGACAGAGCAAATCCAAAAAGAGGCATTAAAGTGGCTAAGGAGGAGTATGGAAGAAGGGTACAGAGTCACTTTGAGGACATGAGGGATACTAGGAGTCTTTGGCAAGGGATACAACTGATAACAGATTATAAAACCAGGGCAGCTCAGTGTGAATACAGCATTGAATTCCTAGACATGCTGAACTCCTTCTTTGGTAGAGTCGAAGAGAAAAATAACTTGCCTGCAACTAGGTTACCCACTGACCAGAATGAGGGAGTGCTCAGTCTCAACTCTGAGGAAGTGAGAGGTCAGCTAAAGAAAGTGAACCCCAGGAAAGCTGCCAGCCCAGACAGTATACTGGGGAAAGTACTGAAAGGCTGTGCAGATCAACTATGCTGAGTTATGACAGATATTTTCAACACCTCCCTTGCTCTAGAAAAAGTACCCTCCTGCTTCAAGGTAACAAATGTCATCCCTCTTCCCAAAAAAGCTAATCCCTCTTGGCTGAATGACTACATATGGTTGCTTTAACTTCTAATGTCATGAAAGGTTTTCAGAGGATTGTTAAAAAGCACCTGTCAGCAATTCTAACATCATCATTTGATCCTCTGTAGTTCACTTATTGGGCAAACAGATCCATTGCTGATGCCATATCGGGGGCATTGCACCTCTCACTTGACCATCTAGATGGAAAGAGCATCTATGTCAGACTGTTGTTCATAGACTTCAGTTCAGCATTTAATACTGTGGTTCCAATGCAACTTATCGATAAGCTAGTCAACCTTGGAATTAACAAGCACCTTTGTACCTGTATCTTAGACTTCCTGATCAACAGACCATGGAGGACGTGTGGGAAATAACACCTCGGGGTACATAATTCTGAACACTGGTGTTCCTCAGGGATGTGTACTCAGCTCGCTGCTGTTCACCATCAAAACACAACTTTAATTATATCATCAAGTTTGCAGATGACACCATGGTTGTGGACCTCATCAAAGGAGTGGATAAAAGAGCGTACAGAGATGAGGCCTACTCTCTGATTGACTGATGTGTGAGAAATGACCTAGACCTGAACATTAGTAAGACAAAGGAAATCATTGACTTCACGAAAAGGTCAATTGCCCACTCATCACTCAAGATTAATGGTGAAGAGGTGGAAAGCGTTAAAACTACAAAATTTCTAGGAGTACCCATTTCAGAGGATCTTTCTTGGACTGTGAATACTGGTCAGTTGGTCAAAAGGGCCCATCAACATCTCCACTTTCTGAGAAGGCTAAAAAAAGAAAAGCTCCCACTTACTGTTCTCTCCACCTTCTACAGAGGAGCTGTTGAGAGCATTCTCACCTGTAACTTCACTGTTTGGTTTGGGAACTGTACAGTACCTGAAAGGAAGAAGCTACAGAGAGTGGTGAGAGTTGCTGAGAAAATCATGGGCACCAGTCTACCATCAATCCAAGTGCTATTCACTGCACGGAGCCTTAAAAGAGCCCATAAAATAATCAATGATTCCTTGCACCCTGCTCATGGCTGGTTTACTAAACTGTCATCTGGTAGGAAATACCGCAATATTTTCTGTAGGACCTCCAGATTCATTAACAGCTTCTACCCAATGGTGATGAGCCTTATTAACTCGGACACCAGCCCTAGTAACTCCACCACAAATTAACTTAATAACATGGTTTTGTTTGGCATGTGCAATATTTATTTATTTCCTTAGTTATATGTTTACATTCAAATGCAATTACCTGTTACTTGCTTTATGTTATAATACATAAAGAGTGATAATTTTAGTTCATGTGCACTAACCAATCTTACCTATCATGCTGCTGCTGTACAGTATTTATATGACTACTTAGGAGGGTTAGTTTTTTTTCTTATGTTCTTGGAGCATAGTCATTAGTCACTAATTCATTTAATTGTTATGTCTTAATGTTGCATTTGTTGTATCCTGTGCTTCTTCTGTACTCTCATGGTGAGCTGATACTCATAATTTAATTTAGGTTTACACATGTATAGCCCTAAATGACAATAAAGTTTACTTTGAATCTTGAATCTTTGAATTAGCCTAAGCATATATGGATCATATCCTGCCAAAGCTCAGAAAACCAACCATCCTCCAAAGCTTTATGGCACCTGTTATGCACCCTTACCATTAAAAATGGATGAGGAGAGCAGTATAAACTCAGTGGTTAAGACACCAAACCTTCAGAACATTCTTGCTGTCAAAGTGTGTTCTTCCCTGTGGACTTCAGGTGATCGATAGTTGTCTAGCACTTTTTCAAGTCTGAGTAGATAAGAACCCCTTTGGGGAATACCTTCCCTTTTACCATTTTTTGATAGAAAACATATAACTTTTCTGCCAAAATTTATTGACAAGGGCTAGTACTAGTGTTTTTGGTGGTTGTAACTAAAACATTTTTCTTAAAACTTAATTTTTTTAGTCAGGATGTAAGCCCAACTTACCAAGGCTCCACTACCTGCTTGTCAGGCATTTTTTGTTACAGGTATGGACCAGACTCCTGGCTGTTTGGAACGTCCCTTCCCAATATGCAAGAAGACAAAAGTTGTATGGAGGCCTTGTTCTGTGGGCAGGTGACTGTCTCAATGACTGACTCTGCTGTGACCATTTCAGGTACCTTGGACTTCTCATCACTTTCGCTTGCTCCCCCTAGTGTTGCTCTTCAGAAAGCCACTAAGGAGTGAGAAGACACATTGTGAAGATAGGTGAAGGCTGCTAGCCTATCCAGATAGAATTTTGTAGATAGTTCTGTCATTTGTAAATATTAATGTAAGCCAAAGGCTTGTTCTCATAAATGTGAAAATACTGCATTGATTATTGAACTGCAAAAATGTAACAACAGTGCACTCTGCTGTAAAAAAGCTGATAAGTCAATTCTTTGATCTCAAAATTCAGAGCTGATATGTCTAGGGAGAGGCATCCTGCCTATTGTTTTAAGACCAGAATTAATAGCTAGAATTTGCATATATAAATGTCCTTTATTGCTCTTGTTTCTGACCAGGTGTAAAGAATGTAAATGTAGTTTCTGTTAGCCTGGGAACACCAGAGAAGTGTGAAGAATGATTTAATGTGAAGCAGCTCTGTGTTATCAATTTAAAGAGAGAGAATCAGAGAGCTCAGAACATTTTATCTTGAGAACATCCAGCTCAGCATTGCCTGTGTTTAGATGTAAGTTGGATTTTAGAGCTGTGTTTTCTCTTAGATATAGCTAGGAAATAGGAAGATTAGATTAGTTTGTTTTTCTGTGATGTCAGAACTTTTGCTACTGTATTATTTTAAGTATTTCTCTGTGATCTCTGAACTCTTGACTAGCACTGTGTACTAAGAAGTAGTGTCTTGTGTTTTTATTATTTATTATTAAATATTTTTAAACCTTTCAACTGTGGCTGTTTTATGTAGAGTTAATTTAAGCTCTAGAGTACATTGCATGTATGTAGTGATACTGTACCAAGTCACTCTAATAAGCCTTGACTGTTCAGTCACACTTACCATTTGGATAATAATATTGCACAGTAAACGTGGGCAGGGACACGAAGCACTTGTTGGACAGAGAGGATGCTGGAGGTTTTAGCTTGCCCACTAGGCTGAGATCTGGACCCTATAGCTGTGCCAGTGGGGAGTCTTACTGGGGACCTGGAGAGAAAGGGAGAGACCAGCCCCAGACTGACTGTGATCTCTATGTGCTCTTAAGGGAACTTGTACTTTACTGTGTGTGTATTTATTATCCTTTCCCTATATGGACACCCCTCACTGGTTTTAGTGGTGAGGATTGAAGCTCCTTGATTGCTGGGCCAGGGCACGGGCGTCACACACATCTTCATGGATGTTTTAGCTGTCCTCTTTGGGCAAAGGAGAACCACTGTTTTCAGTATCACAGGAAAGAGTTGTTCTTTCACAGAGCTGCACTGAGGTGCTTGATTCCACTTTAAAGGACCATTCATCAGGAAGTTGTTTTTCTTGGGGGAGTCTCCCAGGAAAGGGAAACAAAGTTAGGCATTTTTCTTTAGCTATATCATATATGGTAGACAACTAGAATTGTATGGGTTCCCTAGGGGTTTATGTCAAGCCTTTCAATCTTTACATTCTTAGTCTTCCCTGAATTTAAAAAGGAAAAGATTTTCCTCTCAGTTAAATTCTTATTCTCCATATGTATTTCTCAAGTTCCTATGTCACAGAATGGACAATCTGACTCTGAGAAAAGTTTTGCTTTAGATTCCACACCTAAAGAGTTATCCTTTTCTGATACTGTTGCCTGAATAGAGGAGTTATTTTGGTGGGAGCAAAAAGAAATACCAGAATCACAGCAAAGATATCATGATTTGTTACAGATGGATTTTCCACAACCTGCAAGCATTCCTCCTGTTTTGCCAACATTAAAGGATGCTTTCTTTGCAGCCAGCAGTTTGACTGACAGTCACATGCCCCCAGGAAGTCTGATAAATTATTTAAGGTTCCTCAGACCCACCTTATCTTTTTTCAATGCCTAGATCTGACCCTGCAGTGATTTTTCTTATCAAAACCATGTTCTGCCAAACATCTTTTGGCAGCTAACCATTTTCCCTGTGACAAAGATAATAAAGCCTTTGCTAAGTTTGGGAAGAACGTTTATACTTCTTTCACCTTAGCTTTCAGAATGTTGCATTGTCAGGCTGACATGACCAAGTTCATGCTGGCTTCCTTTGACAGTAAAAAATGTTAATTGCTGGTCTCTCTTCTTCAGAGATTGACATCTCTGAATTCTTTAGTATCTTTTGCATGTAGTATGTGAATTTTTTAATGTCTTTTGTATGTAACCAAATACTCTCTAAAATGTTCTTATGACACTGCTGATGCTGTTTTAGAGCAGCTGCCAATGGGTCATTCATGAGAAAATTTGCCAGGATAGAAATTTCCAGAGGATCTCAAATCTGAGCTCCTGAATGCTCCCTGAATAAAGAGGTACTGTTTGTCCTTACCTGTGCTGAGGTCCTTAAAATAGTTGATGAATGGGGAAAGTTAATTCAGGGTGTTACCCTGATTTTTCAACTCTACATGCCAAAATATAATAGAAACTTCTAGTTCAGCTTTTTTGTAGGAAACAGAATAAACAATCCCAGCAAGGCACAAACAAAACAAAATTTTAGAAAGCATTGGCAGGGAGGTTAAAAAAAGAAGGAAGAATCCTCCCAGAACCAGGGGCATTCTGAAAAGCAGGCTGACTATATTGCATCTTATTGTCTCCATCCTCTCCCTGGCATTCCAGTAAAGTTTTTTTATAGTCTAAGTTTTAACTTCCCTGTGTGGCAACAGATAACCTCAGACTCTTGGGTTGTGAGAATCATTCAAGAAGGCTATAGCTGTCATTGGGTCTCCCATCCTCTGTTTCAAAGGATTCTTTTGTATTCATCCAATCATACTTCCATGTTTCTTCCTATTCTAGATCAAGTTCTATCTCAGTGGGGTATAGAAACTGTTCCCCAAACTCAAATTGAAAAAGGGGTCTATCGGACAATCTTTCTGATGCTAAAGAAGACCTGTCTTTTCTAAATTTTCACATCAAAATCCCAACATTCAAAATGCTCTCTCTGCAATTTATTTTACCCTTCCTTCCTCCTTGGTTTTCTAGTAGCACTGGCCCCAGGATTCACCAGGTGCAGGCGTAGTGTCGGCATTCCAACACCAAATATGGCTGCCGAGCGATCCAGGTACGAGCTGTTCCCACGTGCACTACCTGCGTACGCTACACCCACACAGCTCCTAGGCCCTGTATGCTAAGAACCGCATGTGCAGCAGTGTAGCATGCAAATGAAGGTATGTAGCGATCCAGGAAGTGGTGCAGGCATAGTGTAAGCATGCAGAAATGTAAACCATAAAAAAACGGTTTATATTTTTGCAAACATAAAATCGGAGCCATGACAGCCGACCAACACACATGTATTGTATTGTTAATATATGCCAATGGCTAAATATATAGCCATTGGCATAAAAAAATGTACAAAAGATAAAATTAACATTTAATATTTATAGTCGCACTATTGCAACGTGGAAGTGCAGGGCAGCAGCGCGCAAAGGGGATCGCAAGGAAAATAGAAAAATATAGAATAAAATCGCAATGTAACACATATCATGATTTCCCCATAATAGTCAATGGCAGGCATGCTACACCACACTATGGCACAAGGGTTGCTAAGGGGTTGTGACAGTGTTATGCGCTGTAGCTAGGAATTAGTAGGTAATGCCATGCAAATGAGAGGAGTAATAGTAAATCATAGATTCCCCACTGGTGTAAGGATGCACCTCACAGCATAGCGTTATAACACCGAGGTGTGCCCTTGAGATAAAGATGACATCAAGAGAAGGGTGTGTTACCTTTGCTGTAAGCACATTGGAGCATTGCTAAACCACTTTGCCCATAGCTAAGCAAAGCTGCAGGATAGGGGTGTGTTGAACTAGCCATAGCTTTGCTTAGCTGAGAGTACACAAGGTAATCGAGTATGCATGTGAACGGAGATGAAAACGCGCTTAAACACAGTAAATGGGTTTGCACAGCACGCACTGGAGCTGAAACAGGAAGGATATAGGAAAGAAATAAGGAAATGCTGCAGCAGGGAAATTGGAGTACAACTGACTAATTAACACCTAGGAGCCTACAGTGGGCTATTGACAGCAGCTAACAAGGCTGCAAGCAGCTACCTGCAGAACAAGAAAGGGGAGGGGCTATACTGCAAAGAAAATAGTAAAGTGTCAAAGCAGAACAAAGCCGATTTGCAGTATATCAGCTACAAGACACATTTTGCCATGACTTGATAGGGAAAGTACAAAACAAGAAAGACAACAGGTGGATGCATGCCTGAGAATGGGAGGGTATCCAGGTTTAAAAGTGAATTAAAGGGCAACAGATTAATCAAGGCAGGCAAGCATAACTCCACAGTAAAGGCCCCACACTTGGAGTACTCATTGTAAAACCCATAATTAAGATACTCTGTAGCTGGAATAGCTCATACACACCCAATGACATCAGCAGCATCCATAGCACAATAGTATAAAGTGTGAAAGCACCTCACACACACTTGTGTATTCCCATACACTCTGCACCAGTGGTGTATACAGATGGGGAACTTTTAGTATGTACATTTTAGGGGCTGCCATAGCTTTGATCCACCAGCATGTGTTGGAGACTGAAGGTGGTGTGGATGATGATGCACACGACCACCTCAGGCACCAGAGGAGGAGGAGAGTGTTTAGACCTGGGGTAACCTACCAGGGGCTACATGATCTGGAGATAGTAGAGCGTTACAGGGTGGACAGGGACACCCTACAGCAACTTGTGGAGCTGTGCCGGCCATGCCTCAGAGCCAGTACAAACAGAGGGGAGCCCATCCCAGTGGATACGAAGGTATGTGTAAGCCTGAGAATACTAGCTACAGGTGCCTTTCAAAGACCGACTGGGGATATCATGGGATCTCACAGGCATCAGCATCCAGGGTACTACACCAGTTCCTGGATGCCATGTTAACACATGCCAATGAGCACATATACTTCCCCCGAATGCAGGATGAGTTGGCCAGCAATATGCGTCTCTTCCACCATGTGGCAGAATACCCAGAGGTACTGTGTGCAATAGACTGCACGGACATATACATCATCACCATCCGGTGAACAGGGTAGGCACTACATAAACCGCAAGGGATACTCCTCCATCAACTGCCAGGTCATGTGCAATGCCCAGGGCATTATCATTGATGTGTGTGCTGGCAGCCCTGGAAGCTATCACGACTCCCACATCTGGCATGCCTCACAGCTGTATCAGGTATTTGCCAGGGGGGACATCCCAAATGGCCACCTGGTGGGGGATGCTGGCTATGCACTGGAACCATGGATGATGACTCCCATCAGAAATGCACACACACCCATGCAGGAACGCCATAATGAGGCACACGCACAAACCAGAATCATCATAGAGCATGTGTTTGGGATGCTGAAATCATGTTTCCATTGTTTGGACATATCTGATGGAGCCTTGCAGTACTCTCCAGACACGTGCCCACATCTTCATAGTATGTGCCATGTTACACAATATGATCCTGCGGAAACAGCTGCAGCAGGGACAGAATGGTGAAGGCCCTCACAGCCCACCACCATTGCCAAGGGCCCCACAGGCACAGAGGTACTCAGACCGTGAACACCCTGAGCCAGCCCCAGTAGGCAGACAGAGGCATGCCCAGTATGCCCATGCCTTGGCAAGGAGGGAACATATAGCACACACACTGATAGTGTAGGCACCTAGGGACTGACACCTTTCTCCACCTGCACACACAGTAAAAATGGATGGCACACACACAAGACTACCTGTAAATTGTCATGTATAGACAGTCTACTGTGTGCATCAAACATAGGCAGCCCTCAACTATTGCACACACAACTGCCATTGGCACAAGGTAAGTGAACACCTGAACAGAAAATTAAGCTATCAGCATATGCTAATACTGTATTTATAGGTCCATAGGTAGGTACTTGGCCATCTGCCAGAGGCCATTCATAAGCCTAGCCAAAATGTGTCAGCTTTTGCCACCCCATTGATTCATTAACTGTCCCTCTGTGGAGCAGAGCCAATGGCGGGATCCCTGGGATGTATCTACTGTTCCCCATCCACTCTTCAAGGTTTCTCTTGAAGAGTGTTAGTGAGGAGCTCTGTATAATGTAATTAGGGACATTGTTCCAAAGTATGGGGAGTTTCTGTGACAGGAATCCATCCCTCCAGCATCTTCCAGTTATTGTTGTGGCAAGGTTCAGCTCACTACAGTGTCTGGCTCACTGTGACATGGATTCCCATAGGTGGAGCATATCCATTAAGCCTGAGTTTGACATGGCTGTGTTGGCCAGCAGAGATCATCTCTGAGTAAATGAGATGCCACAGAGTAAAGCAGGAGTTTATTCAGTATGGCTGCATAGGGCATATGTTTGAGGCCAGTAATCCACTTGGTGAGGTACATTTGTGGACCTTCCAGCTGTTGGAAGTGTCCTCTGAGGTACATCCCAAATTGGTTAGTATACCCTATGATGGGACTGATGAGTGATGAGTAAAGGGGCACTATAACCCCAGTATGTCTAGATGGGAACCCTTTAGTAATCAGATGGCCTACATAGAAGGATGTTCTAACTACTTTGGAGATATGATTGTCAAATGAGAGATCACTATCTACCTTAGTCCCCAGATTCCCTATTACCTCATCTGTATTAAAGTGGCTGTCACTTATGTGTTAATATGTGGGTGCTTAATATTCCACAATGGAATAACCATGCAGTTAGTGGCACTTAGCTGGAGGCCATGACTTTGACACCCTGTGTCGGTCTCTGTGAGGCCCCTTGAGGGATGTCTGTGTCAGCTGGACTGTCAATTAGGGCTCCCAGTTCGCAGTCATTGCCAAACATGGTTTGCCATAGTCCGCCTGTGTTTGCCTGTACCTCTGAGAAGTATATGCCAAACAGTAGGGCTCCAAGGACTCAGTCCTGTGGGACACTAGATGTGACTGGTTAAGAGTTGGACCCTGGAGACCGCTAGTCATACCATGTGGGTTCTGTGTGTAAGCCCATTGGCAACCCAACCTGTGATGTATGGGTGTATGTACAGTCTGGTGTGTTTATCAATAATACCTGAGTGGGGCATGGTGTCAAAAGCTTTGGCGAGGTCCAGGTAGTATGTGTGAACCACCTCTCCCCTCATCTAACATCTTGGTGACTGTATGTAAGACGTCAAACAGGTTCAGTAGGCATGAACTGCACTCAACCAAGCTGACCTGGGTTGAGTCATGTGTTTGGAGGTTACCAATGTCTTTGTTAATGAGTGCCACAAAGATGCGCTCCATACCATTGCAGACCAGGCTAGTCAGGCTTATGGGTTGGTAGCTACCATGGTCAGTTGTGATTCCACCTTGGTGGAGTGGAATAACAGTTGCCAAGCACCATTGTATGGGCATGTAACCTGTGGAGAGGCTGAGGTTGAAAAGCTTAATTAGGTGGTGGGTCAGGTTGTCTTGTAATGTTTGCAAGATGCAGTCTAGGACACCATCTGCCTCCATTGATGCTGTGTTCTGCTGTTAGAGTGGGCCATTTCCACCTGTGTGTCTCTGATGTCTGGGATACTGTACCTTTTGGGTATTGTTGTGGGCTCTTTAGGGGGTGAAGTATGCACTGATTGTATCTGCAAGGATGTTGGCGATATCAGTAGGGTCAGCATATTTTGTGCTATATTTCACCGGCACAGTGCAAATTTGTGTGTCACCACTTAGATCCTAGACATAGCCAAAGAAGGCTTTGTGGTTATCTTTCGAATCCTTGCCTATTTTCCTGTTGATGTTGGCCTTGGATGATTTCATGAGGGACCAACGTATCTTAGTAATACTGGTCATGGATGTCTGCCCTTCGTGGAATTTGCTGTTTGTCTGGAACACTGTCCTACTTCTGTTGTATAGCTTGTTTATTGCAGGGGTCAACCAGACTGGTGTCCTTGTCTAGGAGGAGTGAGTCTTGGTTTACCAGTGATGGCATGATCCATACATCCTTGTAGGTGCTTATAGATTGCATTTGTAAATCTGTATGTATCTTGAGCAGTGTTTCCCCTTAGTATGGGGGCTGCAACCCCCCCCCCCTGTCTCTAGTAGTGTGAATTTAGCTGTAGGAAAGGTATACACTGTGATTTCTGTGGGTAGGGGAGATGGTTGGGTGTGGAAACAGTGAATAGTTCATGGTCAGATCTAACCAGTGACTGGTTTACATCTGCTGTGGTGCACCTGTCGCCCATGTTAGTGATTACCACTTCTAGTATGTTTCCACCCCTTGTTAGGGAGTTTACCACCTGATACAGGGCATATGAGGTGATAAATTTCAGGAAGTGCTGGGCCTGGAAGTGAGTACTTGAGTAGGTTTCCCAGTTAATGGTAGGGTAGTTGACATCAACCAATGCCAGGGTGTGTGGTAGGACTGTCATGTTCTCCACTGTCTCCAGGTAGGTGGAGTTGTGGTCCTGGGTCATGGAGTATGATCTGTAGCAGGCCACAGTTTACACTGCAGTTGTGGCTGATGTTAGCTGCACATGGATGATCTCAGAGGTATCATGCTGCCCCACTAACCTGGAGGTGTAGGTATCCCTGATGAATATGGATACACCTCCTCCATGTCTGCCAGTCCATGTTCTGTGGCCGAAATGTGTGGTATGGGTTGTAGTCTGGTAGTGCTGGTGTGCTCTTAGGAGCCTTAAAACAGGTCTAAGTTACTGCACAGATGTTGATGTTGTCCATACTGAGGAGTGCTGTGAGTGCATGCATGTTGTGATCACAACCCCTGGTGTTGAGTAGCATAACCCTCATTGATTCTGCTATTGTGCTGTTTACAGAGCTGGTATTCACCTTTGAGACTCTCCTAAAAAAGGCACCATGGTGGCACCAATAGCCTTGACCAGTATTCCAAAGCCTAAGGCTGACACATAAGCCGGTATGGTATTGTTGCATGCATGTTTCCCATCTGTGCTTGTTTCTCATCTCTCCTGTAGGTAACCTACTGGTAAGCAATAGAAAGCCTTAAACTTATACAAGTCTTTTAGCTTCCATGATAGACTTTCGGAGTGATTAAGTATCAGTGCTCTGTATGTTCCTGCTGTACTTAACTATTTCCTGACTACATGGTGATTTTTCACTGTATATTGTGATCTGAAAGTCTGTTTATTCACATAGTATGGCTGTGATGGCCTGCACTTTAGAAGTTCACAGATAGGTAGTAGGCTATCTGCCCAAGGGCAGTTAGAAGCTTAGCTTTGGCTTTCTCTGCACCATTGATGAAGTAACTGAGCCTCTGTCAAGCATAGCCAATGAAGCAATTCCAGGCAGAGTTGCCGGAAGCTGTTGAAGACTGGGGTGGTGGAGGGTGATAGGGGCACTTAGTGATCTAAAGAGGGCATGTTAATGTGACAATTCAACACCATTCAATTTCCCCAACAGGTCTTGCAGCTATCAAAGTGGACGGGCTCCCCCACCCCCTGGCTGTATGGTTCTGGGACACATGATCCCAGGGGTGTATATTCTGTTACCCATTCACACAACAAGGTTTCCCTTGAAGTGTGTCAGTGAGGGGCTATGCCTAATGTAGTCAGGAATGTAATTTGTCTCTCATTTCATTTGTTATATGTTTTTATTTCAAGAGTAAGTGAAGCTTAGTGGGTTTGGGTGCCTCCGCCCTTTGCTTAGCCTCGCTTTCACTTAGAAATCGTATAAATAGTAAATGGGCAGAAGCAACGTTAATGTCAATAGTGTAATGGTTACAGCATCTGCATAGTATCTATGCATTTTAGGTTCAAATCCCAATAAAGTCAGGGATGTTTATCATGTCAAAAAGTATACCTTAACCACAGCTTTCATATATAGGTAGTATTCGTCTGTATAATAAACATTCGAAACACCCATATAAACCCATGGGTGCTGGAGAGTAAAGTCAACAGAGAATGTAATGTTATGTAAGCACATAGTGATATGTTACTGCACTGAAATGTATATATCCTGAGTAGTTAGCAGATGTGGCTGTGTTTGGGCGCACAGGTTATACATTACAAAGTTTGTTTAACTGTGTTTAACCGCTGCTTTAATGTCACACAAACACTTTTAAACATGCTTACAACTGCTTAAATGAGCCTTATTCTGGAGTAAAAACATTTTTAAAGCATTGCAGGTGTTGAACCCTGGACCATGCACACTATAGTCATGGGACTTACCACTAAGCCATCTGAGGTGTATACATGTTTCATGGTCTTTAGACTACACCTTATACCATATGCATTCCACAGTAATGACCACAAATGAGACAGTCACTTTGTGTACATATGTACAGTACATTGTAATGTACTGTAGTTTGTGAACCAACATATACAAGTCTACATATGTATAACTGTTACAAATTAATACAAAAAAAAATATATATATATATATATATATATATATATATATATGTCAGTGATGTCTGCACATAGATAAATATATATATATATATATATATATATATATATATATATATATATATATATATATATATATATATATATATATATATATATATATACAGTTACATCAATAGCCATATATATAAACATCTATGAACACACTTCGTGACACAGAACCTATCCAAAGGAATTGAAGTGTACACAAAACACATGCAGCTCTGGTATTATAACTATTATTATTAAACTAATTCACCATAGAAGGGATGGTTGTTGTGTATGTGAAGATTGGGGTGGGGAGGAATGATGAGTAATGAAATCATGAATCAAGGAGAGCCTGGGTCAGATGTTCAGTAAGTGAACTGGAGGGGTATACATGGAGTATGGGGACAATATAAAAAGGACACAAAACAAGAACCTTTCTCATCCGTAATACACCCTGTCATGTCACATTGTAACACCTAATTCCACAAACATATGAACATTAACATGCATCAGACATATGTACACCAACATTTGTTTTCAGTAGTGAGGAATGCCTGTAGTAAAATGTATATTCTAAACACCATAACATTTGTACATATCTCAGCTGCCTTAGTGGTAAAGTCAGTGACTGTGATGTTCATGGTCCTGGGTTCAAGACCTACAAGGGCTGTTAAGTTATTTTGAGGGCCAGAATAAGGGCTGTTGGATGCAGGCGGATTAAAGCACTTTTAAGCAGTTGTAAGTGGGTTTGCATGCGTTTGCGCAATGGTAAGTGGCGCTTAAACACGGCTAAATAGAGAAGCGCTTCACAGGTTTAACCTTTGCTTAGCGTCACGCAGACCATGGGCAAACCTGCTTACAACCACTTAAATGTGCGTTATTCACACGTTCCCTACCAGTGCCTACTCTGAGAGGTAAAATAATGACACCTTCCAGGTTTAGAACCCGTAACCATGTACTCCATCCTCAGAGTAACCTACCACTAAGCTACCTGAGATGTACCTATGCCAGTTGTGCATGCAGACAGGTTAAAACACAAAAGGGAGGAATGTGAGGAAATAGGACAAACTGCCATATACCCAATGAAAGGTGTATGCTTATATATATATATATATATATATATATATATATATATATATATATATATATATATGGGTTCCCTACGTTAGACCGACAGCACAGAGGATCGACACTCAAAACACCAACGCCAGAAGAACGACGAAGCAGATGACTGACAAGTCATAATCCGAACAGTGAAAACACCGACAGGGGTAACGTGTGAGAGCGACCAGGTAAGTGCGCGATAGTGAGGGACTTAGGGTTAGGGTATGGGTAAGGTAAGTGTGCGATAGTGAGGGACATAGGGTTAGGGTGCAGGTAAGGTGAGTGTGCGATAGTTAGGGACCTTAGGATTAGGGAGCAGGTAAGGTGAGTGTGCGATAGTTACGGACCTTAGGGTTAGGGAGCACGTAAGGAGAGTGTGCGATAGTTGCATTAGGGTTAGGGTTTAGGTTAAGGTTAGTGCATAGATAGTTTTGTGTAAGGTGTAGTGTAGGTTTTCAGGTTGTTGGTGTGCTTGTGTTGTGTGTGTGTTGTGTGTAACAGTGAACTTTTTGTTTTGTTAAGTGTTTTGTTAAGTGTCGGGATTGTGGTGTGTCGGGCATGTGAACTTTTGTGTTTTTGAGGTTTCGTTCTTCTGGCATCGGTGTTTTGAGTGTCGATCTTCCGAGCTTTATATATATATATATATATATATATATATATAGAGAGAGAGAGAGAGAGAGAGATACATAGAGACATGTCGATATATAGAGATATACATATATATGTAGATATATAGATAAGTTAAAAACATCTACACATCTATGGAGGTACAGATAAACGTATGCAATAATATATATTATATATTATATCTATATACATATACATATACACACACACACACATATATATATATATATATATATATATATACACATATATACACATACATATGTGCAGACAGCATCTGAAGTGTTCATATCTGGGTATAACATGGACCATAGCAATCACACATTCTGCCCCCCCAAACAATATGTACATAACATATGAAGAGTACATGCCAATGCACTATTACAAATATGTTCTATGGACACAGTCACCAACACAACTGCAATGACTACAAATATCCATGACAGAAATACACAAACAGCTTTCATTTAGCAAAACTTTATTACATTCTGATGTATTGCCAAAAGGATTCAAGGACTAACAGTACCTGCGTGCTATACAGGAAGCATTTAACAGTGTCTTAATGAATCCGCCTGCAATTACCATAGTATTAGTCCACTAAGGGATAGGTGTTCACATAGGGAAAGAATCCCCACACACATATAGAAGATGTATAAAAGTGATTCCTACATACCTGCATCTGCTATGTGCACCCTCCAACATCTCCCCCACACCCAAACTAATTACATCAATACAGACTGTCATACCATAACCAATTATTCAACCACTGTACGACATCTGCTGAAACCTTAACATACCTGGACACAGACACACTAACATAGCCCTATGTGAAATAGTTACTGTTGTACAATGGAACAGCTGCTGATGTTACAGGGTTTGTTTGAACTAATCCCGCTTCAGAGGGTTGAAAGGTTAGTACACCAGGAAGTGTTACCGATTACTGATTATCCGCACAGTATGATACACATTAACATCAAACTAAAGAAGTCTGGTAAGCACACTGTAAACCCCCCTAACATTATATGTATAGCTGTGCAGCCTTGAGCTGGTCAAACTTCCTGGCCAGACTGAAACATATGCAGAGGTATTAGGTACAGACAAACCCTGCACAAGTAGCAATGTTCAGAAATATAACAGCAGTACTCACATTTAGATCAAATCCTCTAGGCATTACACACCATTTATTAGTGTTCGTCTCCATACAGCTGTTGCAATAGATTTCAAACAACACTTCCATGCTGTCTTCCTCACAAGTTAGGCAAAGGGACAATGCCCAAGTGGAGTACTCAGTTATACTCCACTGTTGCCATGGTATTGGCTAAGGCAGTAGCAGCGCAGCTGATGTGCATGTAATTAGCTACTTAGGAACACCAATTGGTTATCGGGATAGCACATGTTACTGATCTGTAACTATAAAAGGTTGCCTTGTCACACATTCAAGCCATCTGTATCTACCTGTATAACAATACAAAATACTGAAACACAAACCGAAAACGAGTAATCAATAACACCTCCAATTACTAAGAAGGTATGTATAACATTTAGTATGTATGTGTATGTAGGACCTGTTCTGTAAGAATTACAGTGTCATCAGTGCATATAGTGGAAATAGCTATCTTGTAGTGATGTATTGTTGAGCAGTAGTAATGCTTGTAATATTCTATGTGTGTACTGCTGTAGGTCACAAGGCAAACTCCTCATACACCACAAGGGATGATATATATGGGCTTGGAACTCACCAATTCACTTCCAGCCACTGTCAGTGTCAGGGTTGGTCCAACAAGTATGTGCTATAACAGGGGATAGTATATGTCGATATATTGTAACAGTAGACATATGTATGGGTGTATAAGTAAGATGAACATGTCAAAGGTGGGCTTACTGTGCAAATATGCTTTGCATTGTGGGATGTTGTGCCAATAACTGTGTAATGTACAGTATTTTAGGCAGATCTGTATTCCATTTTACATAGCATTTTTGTTATGTTATGCAAACATTAGTTATGTCTATTGGCAATTACAATACTCAATAACAGGATACATATGACTTGTATTCATTTGACAGTTTAGCAGCATGATAGCAAAGATAATTGGAAGAGCTAGGTAACTATCCATGCACATAACACATGTAATATCTACCTCTCTAGTATCGTTTGCAAGCAATAACAGCTGTGCATGTGTACTTGTTATGCAAATGTGTAGTGACCCTTGTTACAGGGCTGGACCTCTCTAGTATCATTTCCAAGCAATAACAGCTGTGCATTTGTACATGTTATGTAAATGTGTAGTGACCCATGTTACAGGGCTGGGGCAAATGGCTATGTGCACACCTACATAGAGTGGATATTGAGAGTAGAGACACACTGGTTGAACTACCAGGTTTGTGTAGCCTAATCTTTCATTGCCAATCTAACACACGCTTGCACATACTGTATGTAAGGTAGTGCACAGTACTGGTAATGAAATAGGTTGCATATCATCTTTAACTCCAGTGTAACATTTGCAGTAGGAGTGTAAGATGTAGGAGACTGCTGCCCATGTGTAATAGTTGCTTCACAGGTGATGGTTTATACTATCTGATTATATCCTGATCATGTTGATAGTTGCAGCAGAGTTTATTGATACATGACTCTGTTTGGGGAGTGGATGTCTGCACCCAACAGAGCTCATGGTCCTGGTGGATATGTGAGTATATACCCAGAAAAGGAAACAGACCTGTAGACACTTGCATCATCTGTAATCAACTATCAGGATGTGATGTGCTCCTCAGAGGAGGAGGATTGCTGCTAAAGGTAAATACAATGTTTCTGTAATAGCCAGTGTTGTCATGCCCATAACACAAATATTTACATGTGAGCATCACTGCCTAAAACATCTTCATAAGCAATAAGTAAACTAAATACAGTACTTGGTACTTGTAGTACTGAATGCTCATACAGGCATGTCCACTAGTCAGCTACTGGTGTTTACTAATGTCATCTTTGTGTATGTGGCCATCCTGGGGGAATGCAATCTCTATGCCATGTACACTGATAAACCCACCTAACACCACACCCCACACATTGTCTAGGATGCAGCTACAGGGGTAAGTTGGAAGGCAGTCCAGTCTACGGCCATGACTGGACTGGACAGTCATGAGGTGTAGGTTAACACATGCATCTCATTATCACAACCAACACATACCCTTACCAGAACACAGTAAGGACACCCACACACACTACCAGAAATCACACACATTCACAGACGCTTCTAAGTGTCTGGCCAAACAAGTTACCTCCCAAGCTGGAATAGACAGACAATGAAATACACAAACGGTATAACATAGTTTGCATAATAATGCCACACCTCAGAACACGTGGCCAGAAACATGCCCAACAGTACTCATTTGTGAATGCAAACTCTAGCACTATGTTACACACCAATCTATACAAGGGCATACATACTGTCAGCTGCCTGTCTGCCATGATTAGCCACATACCCATACACTCAGACCACCTTTTGAACTATACACATGGCTCTGGCATATTCCATGTTGTTGTGCAGGACTTGTGATGCAGTAGCCTGGACTGCATGGAAACACATGTAGGAACTGTCAGGTCTTGTAGCCCATGTAGGTATGTCCCAAGGCCTGGGTAGCATTCTGCCATTGGCCAGAATGATACTGCAGTACAGGGACAAAAGGATTGTATTCCACAATTGTCTAATGTAGTGGTGCAATTCAAAGGGTATCCAGTATCTCTCTGCCTGGGATAACATGGTTGACAGACCATGATGCTTTGCCAGACAGGGCCTGCACCTGTCACCCTTGGGAATCTGGATACTGGCTAGGGCTTATGGTTAACCTATAGTGCCTTCATCATGCACAGTTCAAGTGAAAGTCCACTGCTGTTACAGGGACAGCCAAGCAATAAACTGCAGGTCTCGCTACTCAGTGATACATGTCAGAAACACAATATGGACTCACATATATCAATCCCTAACATGGAGAACATATCTGGGCAGTAGCTGAGACATGGTTCAATGCTCCAGAGAGCACACCTGCATGACCATGTTATAACACATACCTCACCTCTTGCCCATTATCCTTTATTGGAACACATGGGCTGCATGTGTGTCCATATTTCTGAAGGATGTGTGCACCCCCATGCTAGTTGCACTTGCATAACTTCAGATGCATTATGCTGAGCAACTACCTTTGTGCCAAAGTGGAATCCAAATTGCACCTTGTGACAGATCACCCACCATGCCGCAGAATTCCCAACTGTCATATTGTGCTGTAATGGGGAAGATTAGGTTTGAGACAGAAAAACATAATAATGGCTACTCTCAATTATTCCATTATGAACTGGGAAGACTCCTCATGTACCAACACCTGCGCTCAATGCATGTTGGATTCCATCAACCCCAATGACCTAGATCACAATAGTCATACAAACAGGGCTAACAGTATGCTACACATAGTCAGTCTCCAAAGCCAATGTTATGCTTTGTAAGAGCAAAGTGGTGACTGTCAT
This sequence comes from Protopterus annectens, assembly GCF_019279795.1. NCBI lineage: Eukaryota > Metazoa > Chordata > Ceratodontiformes > Protopteridae > Protopterus > Protopterus annectens. The sequence goes on along the minus strand of NC_056727.1, from coordinate 722,770,441 downwards.
GGCACCCATGCAGATGGACAATGCATGTGCAAATTCTGAATCCTATACAAATGAACCTTAAGTAGTCACATACATGCAGTGATTGTGCCATTGAAACAGAACCAAGATTCAACCAAACACAAACAAGAAGACAAACTGATGGTACCCTGCCTTAAATGTACCACAGAAGGTAATAACTGTTGCAAGAGTGAACACACATGAGTGGAGATGATCCCTGGTCAGCCTCAGTAAGATGCAGGTACACCATATAAAACCACACAAAGCTACTGTGAAACTTATCAGCCACATATTATGAGGCCAACCACAGAGCATTCTATAGCTCTGTCATGAATCGTAATGGCAGCAACAAGACCTGCTGTGCTGCACAGCACTATGGCATGGGAACCACTGCACCTACATAAATAGCACCTGTTCATCCAGATAGGGTCTTGGAGAACCTAAACCCACTCCCACCTCCCCCCAACAGATACACATATTTATATATCCATGTACACTACAGAGCCCCTGTAATAACAACTATGCAGGTAAAGTTGCACTCTCTAAAGCCATACATAGAGCTTTCATGGGACCTGTCAACATCCGAGGGTGTATCCTACACAAATGTAAGAACAATTTGCTCTCCACATACACATCATGTTCAATCATAGCTCCATGTCAGGCTGTGTGCACACTGAATGGTGCACAGCAACAGTTATCACACCCCACAAAGGGGAGACACCACTGATAATGGGAAATAGTGCACTACTACCCTGCTGAGTCTGGTCTGTAAGGCCATGAACCGTGATCAACTTATTTGATGTAGTCAGTACAGATGTAGATGACAGTAAGGTTGATTCACACAGCATACCATGACCTTGCCAGGTCTTAGGACACCATCACTCATAATGTGTTCCAGCTACAATCAGTAAATTAGGTGTATATTCCTATGCCACAGGAGTGGTTGGCAACTGGACTGCTGGCAGAACCAGCACTATAGAAGGTGTCTGACTAATACACGCACATCAAACCAGTGCCAGCTACAGTAATACAGGGTTCATTCCTGGTACTCCCCCTCTTTGTTATCTATACCACACAGTCTAACACAGAAGGCATCTGCCTATTGATGTTTCCAAATGACTGTGAACTAGGAGCAATAGTTGACTCAATGTGTGCTGCGGTCAACATACAGCAGGGCCTTTGTGGGTCAGATGTGTGGTATGTGATATATGGCCACAATCTGACAGCTAAGTATTGCATTGTCATCCCCTATGTTAAAAACCCTGTACCCATGAACTACTACCTAGGCAGCGGTCAACATCATGGAAACTGTGTGTGTACGGGATGCAGCTGGACAGTAGTCTTTCCTTTGAGAGTTACTTCATCACACCAGTCAGGTAGTCATATGTGGCACCCCTAATCATAACTGGGTGCCATCCATGAATATAGAGATCATTGTTCAGCCATACTCAACACTCTTGTGACCCATAATAGATCACATATTTCCTTTAAGGGTTATTGTCCATGTTCAGATGGCCTACACTGCCCTTACCAATCCCTAGCTCCACTATGTAGTATGCAGCCTACCCTGAATAAAGCCATGTCCAACCCAGAGATGTTGGACATGCTACACTTAACACATCCTGATTCCAAATAAATACATACTTCATGAGCATCACCTTTCTAGTACAAGGATCACAACATGCCTGACAGATCTCTGTCCCATACACTTTACATACTCCTGCCATACTATGCATCCCTGTCCAGCAAAGCTGCACATTGCCTCTCTTTGTGACATGGTGTGATGACAGCATGGCAAATATATCAGTAACCCTGTGGATCAGTTCTGTGATACTACTTGAACTGGCCACTGAAACATACCTGTCTGTTGGCTACAGCTAGGTATCCTTTCAGCCTAGGCTCATAAATGGCCCAGGGCATATAGCCTACTAGTTCACTATGACCATACATATTATAATTGATATCCAACTCTGCAAATACCATCAGGCTAGCTGTTGTCCCATGTGTTTCACATGTGCAACACAGGTAATACATGGTAGGATGCTACACAGCTGTACAGTGTCATGTAGATGTATATGGCAAAACACATACATGTAAAACATTCTGTGAACAAGGCTGCAGGGTCACAGGTCACGTCCCTTAAGGCTGTGTATGACTATATATGTGACATATACACAGCATTAAGGTCTATTGCATTAATGTGAACACATCCAGGCATGTGCTGGTAGGTAAAGACACCAGTACAGGTAAGCAGACATGCCCACATCAAGACAACATCCACATGGAGTATGAGCAATGTCATCACTTGACACACATGTATATGGTGATAACATCACATCAACAGTAAGTGTCAAATGTGTGTGAGTTAAACATGTCAGTGGTGTTAGTGTCATGTAGATTTGCAGACTTATTTGTAATCTTAATAAATGTGATACACAGGTATGTTCAGCTGTACTTCTGTACTTCTCTGTGAGTTACTGTGACCTGTCTCCATCATTGTCTTCCAGGTATGCCATGTGCCAGGCTGCCAGCATACACCCGCTTGGAGGAGGAGGTCCTGATCCCATACCTCCTCAACAACCATTTAATACTCTTCAACCATGTGCCACAGGATGCACAGCAGCAGGATGCTCTGTGCGAGGAACTCTGCAGGAGGGTAAATGATGTTGGCGGCCACAATTGCACCTATCAGCAGGTGCGCTGACACTGCACCGACCTCATAAGATGAGCGAAACAGCGTGCTAATGCAATCGCCAGTGAACAAGGTGCAACAGGTGGGGGGCCACTCACCCAGCCCCCCACTCACATGTACTGAGGAGCTACTGGCCAACCTGGGGACACCTGCAGACCTCCATCCACAAGCTTTAGCTGGTATTGTGGAGGTGGGTGTCTGTCAACCACCAAGCCTGGAGTTGCCTGGTAAGTCAGTACTGCACATATAACACAACTATATTTCACATAGTTACATGTGTTACTGCACAATATGTAATATAACATCATATGCAAGGCATGTATGCACACATGCCACATACTATAGTCTGCTACTCTATGTATGCACAGATGTGCATACTCCATAGTATAGTGTATTGTACTGGCTTATGTGCTGACATGGACATTGCTCCCTGTAGCTATCACACAGGTGTGGATAATGATCTTAATGTTGTGACACTCCTGTTTAGGTACCTCTGGTGTTTTGCAGCAACAGCAGCCTGTGTCAGGTATGATTGTTATTATTTACCAGGCTTGATAATGCACATATAATATTAATTGCATGCTGTTTGCCATAACACACGTACACATAATGTATGGTGGTCCTGTTAATATACACTGGTCAGACCTGCAATGCATCACAGTGGTTACACATGTGAAATAATTGAAGACTATATGAGACACCTACACTAAATCTTACAAACTGTCATTGACAGATGCGTGGACAGCTGTGAATACAATGGTGGAGGTGTGGTTCACTGTAGGGACAGATACTACAGATCAGCGTTACGCATGTTGGGAATACAAACAGTACTGTACAGAGAGCATATGTGTGCACACACTCTAAATGTGTTGGAGCTGGGGTATGACCAGCCCACAGGATACACACTTGTGGATTATACCCTTTCTATGAATGTCACACAATGTCATGTGCTATCTGACATGTCCATGACATGTAGTGGGCTGACTGCAACACTGCTGAACTATCCTGCAAAACATATCTCACATCCCAAACATTTGTCTGCATAACCCTGTCCTCAGTAGAGCAAATGACATCTATGGGTGTATGTCATATGGGATAACACTGACATGTGAAATAGATGGCCATCACAATCATTGGACAAAACATGTGTACACATGGCCATGGAGGATGGCCAGATACACGAAGCAACACACACAGTAGAAGTGATGTACATGTGTGTACACCCTGTTGTACATTGGCTCGACACAATACAACTATGGCCTTTTTGTAATGGTGATATTGCAGATGTCAAACACTAAACATCATACAGGCCTGTGCGTAGCTTGTGTAGGCATGACATCAAACCACCACATAACATGTCTTGAACATCTTGAGTGTGTCATGACATGAAAGCATTCACCTATACAGTATCCAAATACATACATGTGATGCACAACATACACATACAACCACATCAGGCCACAGATACAGTACATTCACCTTGCTGGTGTCAGACATCACTGTCATGCCTGCTCCTCATGTGTGTGAGGTACACAGATTGCATGTGGGACATGGAGTACTCCTAAGTTAGCCATGTGTGTGCATAGTTGCCAGGCATCAGTAATATGGTTGCAGATGTGCAGGGGTGTCATCTGTATATCCTTCTGTGACCTGTGTCACACATTCCGCATTAGGGTTTAGTGGGTATACACCTCAGTGACGTGGGTAACATTCCACATTAAATATGTATTTTATGTGAACATAGTCATGGCTGTGAACTGTGTCAGTAACTCACACTGTATAGCAATAGTGAAGCCACATGATGCCCTGCAATGGCTATGCACATCAGCTCAATGTGCAGTATGTCACTGCATATTTGTAGGGCAGACAGACAACATTGTGTCAGCTGAAGACCCATGTTAGTATAACACATACCTGCATTGGGACACCATTACCGTACTGTATAGTTGAAAGGACACCATTGTGTTACACATGTATGCATGTCATTCAACACGTCAGCAGAAGACATTTCATACTACATGTGATTGGCAAGGTCATATGCCACACATCAGGCTGGTGTACTGTAAACCTGTGCTGGTCTGTGGCACCATTGCAAAGTAGGGGCAGCCATGTCAAACGTGTGTACAGCCACATGCACAATGTCTGTAGACTCAGCTCAGGGGTAGGCGGAATAATGTTGAACAGGCATGCACTGCATTGGGGGAGGTATGCAAGCTAGGGCTCAGGCAAACATAGTATTCAGTTAACATACCCTTCTGCTCATATCCTCACACATAGGGGCAATGGCCAACACAAAGCATCAGTGGCAGATGTACAAAGGTCAGTGATGGTCTGTTAACATGTGGGGTATGTTGCACACAACATGGCAGTGTGGTGCAATGGTTCATAGTGCATGCATTATGTTGCAGGTATGGGGCATAAGCTACTAACACAAATGGTGTAACACAAGTATGTATGCTAACTACCACTATAATTATGTAAGGTGCATGCCATCTGCTATAACACATGCATGCTGTTGTGTGCAACTCAGGGATGTATGATAACTACCACTATAATTGTCTAAGCTGAATGCCATCTGCCGTATCACCTGCATGTTGCATGCCGTTGGGTGCCATAGCATATGTCTGTGTGGTATAACTTGTAATGTAGAGTTCTTGTCTGCCCCTCACAGGTGCTGATGTAGGTGCATTGCCCTCCTGCGGTCCACCTGATGTTAGTGTCCCCACAGACTCTAGCAGTGATGATAAAAGTATGATTGAGGCACAGGCAGGGTTGTCAGGGGCTGAATCTGTGCCATTGATTGCCATTCCACCTGTAGCCCCTCATTCTCACACACAGTTCTTCTGCCTACACATGCCCCAGCACCAGTGGCCATAGAGGAAGGACAATTGGCGGGTGGTAGCACGGAACAGGAAAGTGTGGAGCCTATGGAAAGTGTGCCTGCACACCATGATCCCAGCCAACTGACAGGTGATGTCCCACATAGGCATGTGCCCAGTGCTGCTCATAGGAGGACCACTGGCCAACATACTCCTGTGAGACAAAGCACATCAGCTGATGTCACCAGCCGCATGTTTCAGGCTGTAATGGAGGCCCAAGCACATGCTGAATGACACAACAGAGAAGGTCTGAGGCTTCAGAGGTCTGCTGTCCGTTCTTTAACTGACAACATCCAGGTAATTGCAAATGCTCACCATCATCTTGCAGATGTTTTGGATAGACGATTGGGTGACATGGTGGGAGTCCTTGATCATGGCATGTCAATCCTCGAGCACAGAATGTCTGTGCTGGAACATCTGGTGGGAGTGAGGCATCGGGCACGTGGACGTAGGTCAGCTACATCACCTGTTGAAGGCCTACGTGAGCATGCTACTGCACTTGCCCACTCCCATAGTGGCGGTAGCAGCAGCAGTGCAGCTGGTGCTGTTCTGTCCACACCAGGACACAGCAGGACACGTGCACATGGTCCTGGATGGTCCCAACAGGGACATGGTTCCAGTGGACATGTGTTATCACTCAGTACCCAATCTGGACCTCTGCCTGGTAGTGCCCGTGCAGCCCTTGAAGGCAGGCGCAGGTCACGTGGCTGTGGCTGGACACCATGAACTGTGAAACCTGCCCTGTACAGTCTGCAGCTGTCAATAATAGCCCTGTATAGGCCAGCCACATGCCAGACCTGTGTGCATACATACACCCACACACCAGAAACAAATGTAGGGCACCTCAACACACACACACACATAACATCCACACATGCCCAATTATATCAAAGGCCCTAACCCACACACATGATGTCATCCAATGGCGCAGCCTAGGCCTCTGGCAAACAGTATCACCCTGTGCATATGATGATGCCTATGCCGCATCCCTGTCATCCACACCATCGGTGCAGGGACATGCTCATATGGTCTGATGCACAGGGTGAACATACTAGGAAGACAATTGTAGATTAATATTGTTGAGTAGTGTTGACAGGCAGCAGACATACCATGTATTACAGTTTTAGAATGCATTTTGTACGTTTGACAGTATGTATCATGTGTAACAACAGTAACTGCATGTTGATCTTGACGTTCTGACTTCCTCTTTCAGGTGTAATTGCATGTGCCGGGGATGTCAGTGTTTGTAGTTAGTGTCCCATATGTACATGTTGACTACTCACAGCTCTGTATGACAATACCTACATGCACTTTGTAGCTTCCACATCACAGTTATAATCTCCCATGTTTCAATTATGTTATTGTTCTAATGATCCAAGAGCATGATAGCTGTGTAGTAAGCTGTGTTCAGAGCCATCACATCCATAGTGGGTGACATCACAGGTATAGTTACCTGGACGGGGAGGAGGTAAAAGAGTGGTATAGCGGATGACAAGGGTAAAGGCCAGTGGAAATAGTGGCTTCTCATTGGGAAGCAGTAATACCCACTCCCATGACAGGATGCAAACACAGACACACCCACACACTCAGAGATTCACAGACACAGTAACACACACTCTGACACACACACACAGTTGCCAGTGTTGGGATGAGAACCCCTGCCTATGTGCAAATCATCACTATAGTACTACGCAATTACAAGATGCACCTCAGAGATTAGACATGTACAGGTAGTCAAAATGGCTTAAGATTGAGGACATTGACAGGGATACTAGAGTGCAGTGAGTGTATGTGGGGAGGGGGGTTCATTAATAGGCTAAGTAACAACAAGCCACACCCCAGGGTGTACATGTTAACAGGTGGTTAGAATGCCCTTCTAAGATTGATGATATCAACAGGGATACCAGATTGCATTGAGTGGATGGGGAGGGGGCATTAACATTTCACTATGACAGCCATACACACACACGCACACACACACACGCACACACACGCACACACACGCACACACACACACACACACACACACACACACTGTGGCATTCACAAAGATATACACCTATGTCACACACATACAGGCACTTGACATGTGTGAGGTTCAACCGCCTGCCTATGCCTTTCTTTCTACACTTCACTCTGTACTGATGTCTACAACAGTGTTCAGGAAAGTAAAAAACATGTGGGATGTATTCCCCACCATACGTGACATATATGGACATACACACACACACACACACACACACACACACACACACACACACACACACACACGTGCCAGTACTGTGAATCAAACACCTGCCTATCTAATGATAGGTATTACAGAGGTACAGCACTATCGCATGTGCTACAAAGTGTACTGACTCTTTCCTTTGCCAACTGTGCTGATATATGCACAATATATGCACAGTGGAGGTGTTACTGTTACAGGTGTCAAGAGGGTTGCCTTCAGTGTCACCCTTACTGCATTCTACATTGTCTGTCTTCCACTTCAATTAACAAAACCATAGCTTAGCAGTTACACAGATTATTGTAGGAATGGTTGTATGAGCTGTCCTCAGTAATCATTCATCTGCAAAGTAGCCCCACCACTTAGTAGTCATGTCCAAACATCTGTCCATACCTAATGTACAGCTTACTGTACTTTGAGCATATCACCATATACAGTTGGCAATGTTGAGGCTGCATTGCAACAGCATGATGTACTAAGACAACAGTCACCTTCAAACATCAGACACTGCACATGCATGGAATCTAAACACACATCAATACATGTACACATATGCAGTCTACATCAGTAAGTGGACTAGGAGGTCAAGAGGATACATTCCACACCTTCCTCACGCCATGTGTGAAACCTAGCCGAGCATTACACCATAATGGATGTAGGACACACAACCACCTTCACTGAGTAGCCAATTGTACATATATGCCAACAGCACATATCAGCAAGACACACACACAGCAATATTCCATGTCATGATCCTACAAACTGTTACTTGACAGTTCCATGGTGAAGCCAGGGAACTGTAATGGTCAACAGTGAGCACATCATATTTTCCACACACACCTCATGTTTACTGGAAGAGTGCCAGCATTGTGCTCTCTTAGAGCTAGGCAGTACTCTAATTCAAGCATGTGTGGGCACACATGGCTGTACATGTCATGGACGTATCACCTGTAACTACTCAGGAACATACAAAGCAGAGCTGGATTTCCCTGAGTCTATCAATACAGGCTGTGTGTAGGTCCTATGATCCTGTTATTTGGGTATGTTTGTAGGCATTGCATTAGGTGGACATGTTTAATGACATACATGCCACATGGGTTGTTGTATGATATGTTCGGTGTCATGGGTGACCAGTAGAGAGTGAATATTACCTCTGTTAACATAGATCTCAACCCTTATGTACTGTTAGCATGGTATCTGCCATGTGCATGTGTGTAATGAATGTAGCCACCCGTATGTAGAAAAGACAACGTCAGCTATGTTTTTTTCATTTATATTGTAAGAGTGTGTGATGTACATATTCAGGCCAGGTACAGTTTGGTCATATCCAACCATGAGGATGTTGTTTACTGGTGTACAGCAACAGTTGGCTGTGTTAATGCTGACAACATCCGAGGGACCCTGGTATGTGTACAACTGACCTGGTTATAAACAGTGGTATTATTGCATTGGATAACTCATTATGCAACTGTGTCAGTACATGGGTACTTTGCACAGTTGATGTAGGCCTAGGTACAGTCCACCAGTCAAAGGTTATCTGGTGGTCTACCATACTATGTCATACCGGATCCCCTTCACTACACCGACACGCCACAAAGCCGACACCCAAAACATAGACACCAAAAGACCAACAACACACAATACCGAACACCATAACACCAACACCCAAAACACCGACACACAAAATGTAAACTACACATTACACACAACTATATATGCACTAACCTTAACCCAAACCCTAACCCTAAGGTCCGACACAACTGCACACTTATCCTACCTGCACCCTAACCCTAACTCACTTAACCCACCCCTAATCCTAAAGTCCGTCACTATTGCACACTTACCCTACCTGCACCCTAACCCTAACCCACTTAACCCACCCTTAAACATAAAGTCCGTCACTATTGCACACTCACCCTACCCACACCCTAACCCTAACTCACTTAACCCACCCCTACAAGTACAGTCTGTCACTATCACACACTTACCTTACCCGCACCCTAACCCTAAGTCCGACACTACTGCACACTCACCTTTCCCGCACCCTAACCCTAAATCCTTAACTATCGCACACTTACCTGTCCGCTCCCTAACACTAAATCCCTCACTATCACACACTTACCGAGTCGCGCTCACACGTTGCCCATGTCGGTGTTTCGGCCGTTGGGATCTCACCTTGTTGATCATCTGTGTCGTCGGTCTTTTCGTGTCGGTGTTTAGAGTGTCGGCCTTCTAGCGTGTCGGTGTAGTGAAGGGGACCCGTCATACCACATGTATGGATGTGTGTTGGTAGTCTGAGGACAAAGTGGTGGATGTATAATAGGATACAACCTAGAATGCAGCATTTGCCACTTTCACCTGTACCTGACTCATCTGTGATGAGTTATGTTGGAGTAGTGGTCTTTAGATGTGAGTAGCCTTTATGAATATGTGGATACCACCACCTGGAATGGTCTGTACCAGTGTTATGGCCCACATGTCTGGATCTGAGTTATATGGTGGTAGTGTAATTGTGCACTACAGAGCCTTCAGCCAGGTGTTCCTCACTGCACAGATGATAGTATTCCCCATTGTAGGTTCTACATTGAGCAAATGGATTACGAAAGCCACACATCTAGCACTGGTTAGCATAAGTATCCAATGCAATTATCTTGTAGGTGTCAGGGTATTACTTCTGTGTGTAGGACATTTGCCTTGGAATGCAACTATATGAGTAAATGCGACCTAGGTATTATCCCCACTCACTTGAAACATGGATGCATGTGCTCTGTGTCGAAGGCTTGTCGTTTAGTCATGACAGCCTGGAATGACAGATACTGGACAACCGCATAATTACAGCAGGATATTGGCTCATTGTTTTGGTCAAGCAGTTGCCACTCGTACCATGACATCACTGCAAGTGGTAGTAATGCGCTTAGTATCAAATGCTACATGTAAGGTGACGGACACCAGCAGACATTGTGTATATGACCAATGTCAGATATACTTAGTGTAGCGGTCCTGCTAATAATGACAACTACTAACACAGCCAGGAGAGGTCATCTTGACACCTGCACCTCAGTACCTTTACACAATGGCGCTCACATATTATGCTTGCACATGCCACTGTTCCAAGTAATGACAGCTACTAACACAGCCAGGAGAGGTCATCTTGACACCTGCACCTCAGTACCATTACACAATAGGGCTCACATATTATGCTTGCACATACCACTGTTCCAAGTATAATGCCACTGTCCACAACCTGCTATCAATGTATGCCTTTCTGTGTGACACACGCTGTAGGTAGCATCCACCTGCGTGTCTCAGTTAACCTATTGTCTGTCACTTCCACACATGCATGATTGTGTATACTTCACATATATATGTCAGTACTTCATGTACGTGTATGCATGTGTATCACACAGCACAGACACAGATATTTCATTTACGGGCCACGTACAGGTATCTGGTAGTAAACCTGTATGATGTGCATATATACTGACAGTTAAGATGTACATAGCTGTAAACCTGTGTGCTTATAATAGGAGTCCATTACAACATGTTCTGTACATGAAAGTGTATGAGCATGCACACTGTGGCCTTTTGTGGTTAGAATCAGAGTGCATCCCAAACAGCCCTGTGCTACTAAGTGTATGAGCGTACCCACTGCCACCTTGTGTAATTTGAGTCAGTGCATCCAAGCAAGCCCTTTGTTTCTAAGTGTATGAGCATGCCCAGTATAACCTTGTGTAGTTGTAGTCATAGTGCATCCCAAATGGCCCTGTTCTACTAAGTGTATGAGTATGCCCACTGTCACCTTGTGTAATTGGGGTCAATGCATCCAAACAAGTCCTGTGATTCTATGTATATGAGCATGACCACTGTAACCCTGTATAGTGATAGTAGTTGTCCATTCCACAGATGGGCATACTCCAGTTCAGGGCTTGTTGTGCTACAACTATACATCTCAGGCCTACCTATGTCTTACCTGCAGATGATGTGTCTTGTTTGTGCATACAGGTAGTAATGGACTCCTACTTTAAACACACAGGTTTATAGCTATGTACATCTTGACTGCCAGTATCCCTGATGTTGTCCTCAATCTTAGAAGGGCATTCTGACTGCTTTGAAATGTGTAATCTCAGTGGCGCATCTCGTAACTGCATAGTACTGTAATAGTGATCTGTAGGTAGGCAGCAGTTCTGATCCCACCACTGGCAACTGTGTGTGTCTGTGTGTGTGTGTCAACAAGTGCCTGAGTGTGTGTGTCAGCAAATGGCTGAGTGTGGTTGTGTGTGTGTGTATTTGTGTCTGCATCCTGTCATGACAGTGGGTTTTGCTGCATTCCAAAGAGATACCACCTTTTGCACTGGCCTTTATCTTTGTCAACTGCTAAACCTCTCTTTCCCCCTCCCCACTGCAAATAACCAGTCCTGTGATGTCACCCAGCTCAGAAGCGGAATCAGAGTAAGTGTAATTGTATGGGTTCTGTGGCACATACCCCAACTGTATACCACTTTAAAAGTTGCCTTTACATAGGCAAGACGTGTATGCACAATACTGGCAAGTGTGTGTGTGTGTGTGTTTGTGCTTGTGACTACCCTGTAGCCAGGCATACACATGTGTAAAGTCTTTTAATATGCTGCACACCATAGTAGTCATCTGTGGTGAGTGGAGTCTACAAATTATTACATAGTTAGGAATAGAAAAGAATAGACAGTCAAGAACGACTACAGTTGGCTATGTTATTTTCCTGTGCCACTGTCAAGCAGTGACACAGAAGTGGTCGTCGGGGTGTAAGTCCATACCCATCATTCCCCCACCCAAACTCCACAATCCCTGGGGTAGATTGCCTTAGCCATCATTCCCCACCCCAAACTCCACATACACAACAGCCATCCCTTCTCTGGTGAACTGATTAAGATTTAAATGTTATAAAACAAGAGATGCCTCTGTTTTGTGTACATGTCAGTTCCTTTGGAACCCTTCTGTGTCACATAGGGTGTTCAGACGTGTGTATGTATGTATATATATATATATATATATATATATATATATATATTATATATATATATATATATATATATATATATACATATACATATATATATATATATATATATATATATACACATATATATGTGTGTACTCATCCAGTAGGTGCATATATATATATATATATATATATATATATATATATATATATATATTTAGTTATGACAGTTGTACAGATGTAGACTTGTCTATGTTGTTTCACAGAGTACAGTACATTCAAGGGTACTGTACATATGTACACAAAGTGACTGTCCCATTTGTTTTTAGTACTGTGGAATACCTGTAGTAAGATGTGTATTATAAAATCCATGAAACATGTATACAACCCAGATGGCTTAGTGGTAAGTCCAGTGACATCGGTGTGCATGGTCTAGGGATCAAGACCTGCAAGGCTTGTTGATAATGTCAATTAGGACTGAATAAGACACTTTTAAGCAGACATGCCAAGTGTGTGTGTGTGTGTGTGTGTGTGTGTGTGTGTGTCTGTCTGTCTACTTGAGAAAGAAACAATGCCTTTTAGAGTTCGCACACTCCTAACAATTCACATACTCACCTTTGGCAATCCTGCTGATGTCACCCACCTAGAACTACACCTCTGGAACTGCTATAACCCAGTAATCTCCATAGCGCGTGCTGTAACTGCGTTTGACAGTCAGAGCCTGTGTGGAGGTAGCTGTGAGTGTCTAACCACTGGACATGTTGGGGAGCGGGTTTTGTAGTTTTCCTATATGGTGGCCATATTATATGTCACAATGTCCACCTCACGAGGAATACAGATGTCAATCAGCCAAGGGACTGAGTTGGCAAGCCATACCCCTACATCTGGCAAAAGGCCTGGTGAACAAAATATGCAACCCTACTATTACCCTGAATACGGTCTGAACCCATGTGTCATACAAACACAGTTGCCTAGAATATCCCGCTACGTTGCTAGTACCCTGCACATTGTTGACAGATAGTAGGCATGGTGTGATTGCAGTGGGCTGCAGAGGGCATGGCACCCTGTCCAACAGTACAATAGGCACATAATTGCAGACAATATGCCTTCACTATGTTCCTCACTGGATGCCTGCAACATATGTGGTAGCATCAAATGTGATCCACAAAGGGCATACAATGCCTTACACACATGCCCTGTATGGACAGATGCCACTGACACCAGGGAATACCTGTATCATGCTATCAATGCAGGTGCAGGGTCAACTTGCTGTCTATTAGCAGGTCCTGCCACACCAGGCCAGTAATGGCACATCTGATTATAACAGTCTGTGTACACAACATGTGCCAGGCAAACCAGGTACACTTGTACATGTCACTGTACATTATTGTGGGACGTGCACATCCCAGGCAATGTCCATGTCAAGGACTATCAAACATAGACATGGCATGCATTGCAAATCAATGGCCACACACAATGGTAGCCAGGATGCTAGGACAGTTCATACACTACCCAATCTGTGTGGGACATTGTAGACACTACACCCCTGAACCACACTGCACACCATTGTCAGGTAGCGTGATGCCAAGGATTACCCCTCACCCAGCCTTGTACAGCCATCTTACACAGCCAACCACTACACACCCATGAAGCAATGCACACATGCATGTCAGTACTGGCACCTTGTGTCTGCATGTGAGGTATGATGTACCCAACCACAGTCACACCCAGTATAACTCCCATTGGCATACTGACTGATGTCAGACACATTCACATGCCTTAGCCCATAGAACCTCAGGATATCCCCTGTGGTGCATGTAATACCTGTGCATTACTGCAGTGTGGCACACTAAGTAGTTAGGAAGTGTATTTGTGAGCCTGGCAAAGTGTGGCAATGTGTCTGAGTACCTTAGATAGTGTGGTTGTGTTGACAATGACATCTGTTCATGTGGATAGCCATGTGTGCTACACCTAATGTATGTCTACTATATCTCTGTTGCAGATGTCGCTCACCAGCACCATATATGTTCTTACAGCACACCAACATGTCAGCTATGTGGCACATGGAGTAACTGCATGCACTTGTAATAGTAATGGCTAGTCAATCAGGGGTTTGAACCCCTGTACTGGTAGGTGTGTGACAGACGATGCTTAGGTTTTAGTCTCCAAGCCTTCTCTGATGTACTTTGCCTCTGTCTGTCCCTCCCACACACTCTCTGGTGGATGTGGAGTTTTACACCTGCTCAGCAGCAGCTTGTGTTTTGTACATGAAGGTCATGATCAGGTGATGGCCTCTGCACCTATTACAGTACTCCTCTAGCTGATTGCATGTGGAACAGCTGTGGTGACGTTCCCATAGCCAATCGCTTGGAAACACAGTACAATATCTAGGAACATCATGTTGGTGTTTGCCCATGACAGTCGCTGTGAGTGGAACCTGGATCTGGTGTTTGGTAAACAGCATCACAGATGATATCTGGATATTCCTCAAACAACATACACAGTGGAAAATAGCCTAAAGACAGGAGGGTGATGTGCCAGACATGACTACAGCATGTAAGTGTGGCTATGCTTCATTGAGACTACTGCCAATTTAACAGGTTGTGTGTGGTAATGGCTAGCCTGCATGTTTTAAAACTGACAAGACAGTGCTCTGTTTGTGAGGAAACCCCCATCTTTAGGGCCATTTGTGGACTGGTCAGTGTGTGAAACCATTTGTTTCTTGTGTTACTCACTGAACACACATCTGTGAACTGCAGAAGCATAGTGTGAGGATTGCAGTCAGTACATGGTGATAGTGATGAGAGTTACTGCCATCGCATCCCTGATTGGACATATGTGACATGAAACAGTGGTATGACAGTCACTGTCTGGGGTTCCCACAGTGACATGCCAGTAATGGGCCACTGTTCATAGCTGCAGTCACAAGTCTTCTACGCTTTGTACAGATGTCATGCAGTATATATGCATGCGTTGTGCTCCCTCTGCAAATGTATGACATCTGTTCTGTTGGGTTGATGGTCATATCTATGCATGCTGTTATAAGTAATCCTAAATGCTGTTGACTATTACTAAGCCATATCTGTGTTAAAACTACAACACCGTAGGCTGTATGGGATTGGAGGTCCCGGTGAAACCTCCTGTCCCACTTCAGCTGGCCATGACACTGGGCACCAGCACGTCTGGGGCCCAGCCTTGGACCTCCACCTCTGTTGGGTCTGCACCACCTTTTGGTGAAACCGCCACTGAGGATGGGGCTTGTCCCCTCCTGGGAGCTGGTCCAGACAGGAACTTGTCAGCCATCATACAGTCCCGGACGTGGTGCGTAGGGGGCTCAATAAGGGGTTTGGAGGCCAGATACACCAGCTCGAGGATAGGGTGTCACATTTAGAGGTTGAGCCTGCCCCTCTTACAAAGCCTCGAGCACAGCCACCTTTGCGGCTGTAAAGGTGCAGTGGTGGCTGGCCATGGGTGGGGACCTCATCCCACTGTTTCCATCTGGGGGCTCATGGGCTTGTGACTGCCAAAAATCCCTCCCCGTCCAAGATGTATCCTCCCAACATGTGTCATATACCACCCCTGTATGCTGTCTTGTCTGTCATCCTAACCAACCTATCCTCCACAAGCATACCTACTCCCCTTGCCCAACATCCCACTCTCACCTTAGGAAAATGGAAACAAAAGGCCAGTCTGTTCCCAGAATAACATTTGCCCCATACATAGCTGTCCATTTCACACACGTGTCCACTGGACACATGTAACCTTTTTAATTTGCATCACAACATACTACTGTTGTCCTCACCCCCTCTCTCTCAGGCACACGGTCCTGGTATGCACATGACTCCTAAAGGTTCCAGGTACACATGATGCAGACGACCCCATTGTACACACGACACTACCGGTCCCTCTATGGTTACCCCATTTACCTTTTTCATGATGATGATGATGTCGCACACAGCACCTTGCAAGAGTACTGTTCTCACATAATGATTGGACAGGAACTGTTTTGTTAATGTAAATAAAATGCACAGAGTAATGTATTTGGCCAATGTACAAATGTTTGCGTATATTAATGAAACATGTGTGTCTGAGGGAGTCTTGATATTACATAGGACATCACCACTACATAATACTGGAGTTGCTGGTGTTTCCCTTTTCATTCTTTTTTAATGCTTTGTTGTCACATGGGATGCTCTTGATATATCTATATATATCTATATATATGTATGTATCTATATCTGTCCAACAAAGCAGCAGGTGCCCGTGGAACCCTTGCACGGCAAAAGCAAAATGAGCAGCAACCAAGAAAGAAGCCAGCAAGCGTTGATAGTCACCATATCAAAAAATGTTTATTAACAAGAGGGAGGAGAACCCCCCTCCTAAAATACTGCTATTGTAAAAACCAATAGCAGAAAAAATAGCATCAATGCTTTCCAAACCGGTTTCGGCTCCTCGGAGCCTTCATCAGTGAAGTACAAAAATGAAAAAACAGGGTATCACAATACATACATATATATATGGGTTGGTCCAACCCACGGTCCAATCCAAACACAGAATTCATAATTGGTCATTAAGACCAGGTGCAAACAAAGCTCCAAGTTTGATGATCCATTTTTTCTCCTTGGAGCTAAGTAAATCCTGCCAGAACTGTTTGTCATTACATTTCCCTCTAATACAATCAATAACAACAAATTTATATGAAGCAGATGCATGTTGTAAACAATGTTTGTACAAAGCATTACTAGTACGTTTCTTTTTGATGTCACTTAAGTGCTCACAAATTCTCAAACGGAAAGCTCGAGAAGTCTTTCCCACATAAAAAGCAAAACAAGTGCAGGTCACCATATAGATGACCCACTCAGTATTACAGTTAGCCCAAAACTTGATATCAAAAACTTGTGAGGTATTTTTACTGGTAAATTCATTTGTACGTGAAACCCGAATACAAAATGAACAATGCCCACAGGGAATACATCCAACAATGGGTTTCCCTGAAATAGATCGTTGAATTGGTTCAGAAAAAATTGAACCCACTCTCTTGTAATGACTCAATTTTGACCCAATGGTTTGTCCCCTTCTAAATGAAAAAGAGCAATAATCTGGCAGCATAGAATAAAGTTTTATCTATATCTGGACATAAACACACACACATACATCTACATGATCAATACATTTCCTATACTGTTGAATGACTGTGCTGGATTATATGTTTGTGATAACATACGATGTCTGTATATCTGCCATGGCTTAGTGGTAAATCACATTGGAAGTGGTGTGAAGGCTCCTGGTTTCGAGCCTTGCAGAGGCCCTTTATTTTTTTGCTGGGCAGAACAAGGGCCGTTGGATATGGAGTGATTACGGCACTTTTAAGCAGTTGTGAGCGGGTGTGTGCGGGTTTGCGAGACTGTAAGTAGTGGTTACTTTTGGTCACAGTTCCTTACCGTCAGTTACCTTCTTGATAGCTTAACCTATGTAGGCAGTGCTTACCCCCGTGCAAACAGGCTGTAACCCGCTCACTGCTGCTTAAAAGTGCTTACTCCCACTTACCCCTGCGCTAATGTCTTTAAAAGGCAAGAAAAAAGGGTTGATAGGAAAGTGGTGAAAAAGGGGCACAAAGAGGTAAAGACAGTAGGGAAAATAGCTAGGGATGTGCAGGAAGGGTGTAGGGAAGGTCCATAGCTGTCCATTTCTTCTACAGCAATTGCTGTGCATATGCAATAAATTTGGCAGTAAATGTGGACACACATCCCTGAGAGAGGAGTGAGGACAACAATAGTATGTTGTGATGCCAATTAGAAATGTTTACATGTGTCCAGTGGACACATGTGCGAAATGGACAGCTATGTATGGGGCGTGCTTTTTTTGCGGGAACAAATTGTCCTTTTTTCTTTTATGTTTAGGTGAAAGTGGGATGTTGGGGAAGGAGAGTAGGTATGATCAGGGAGGATAGGTTGAGTAGGATGACAGACAAAAAAAACAAGACACGTACAGGGGTGGTATATGACACATGTGGGGGGGACACCTTGGACGGGGAGGGGTGTTTGGAAGTCCAAGCCCATGAGCCCACAAATGGATACAGTGGGACTGAGGTCCCCACCCATGGGCAGTCACCACTGCACCTTCACAGCCCAGAAGGTGGCTGTGCTGGGGGCTGTGTAGGAGGGGCAGGCTTACCCTCTAGTTGTACCACTTGGCCCTGAAGCTGGCATAGGTGGTCTCAAATCTCCCTGTCGAGCTCCCTATGCACCATGGCCCAGACCGTACCACGGGTGTCAAGTTCCTGTCCACTCCTGCTCCCGGGGGGGGGGGCTGAGCCCCATCCCCTGTGGTGGTTCCACCTGAAGGTGGTGCAGGGCCAATGGACGAGTAGGTCCCAGGCTAGGCCCCAGATGTGTTGGTGCCCGGTGCCATGGCCAGCTGAGGTGGGACAGGTGTGTCTGCTGGGACCGGCCTTCCCATACAAGCTATGTTGTAGCATGTTTAAGGCAGATATGGGTTAATAATAGTCAACAGCATTCACGATTAGGTATAACAGCATGCATAGGTATTCCCATTACCCAGGGCACCAGATATAAATTGTTGCAGAGCAGGCAGAACACATGCATATATTGGTAAACAGTGGCCATTACAACGACATGCAGGTTTCGTTGATGGCAACAGGCCAGCAATATGGGAGTATTTTAACATGACACATGCATAGTAACAGATGTGAATATTTATAAACTAATAGGACATATGTCCCAACAAAGGTTAGGAGTGTAGACATACCAAATCAGTTGTGTAAATCAGTTATTTTTGCACATATGGTAGGGGTGAGAGAGAGAGAGTTCAATTAACAACTAATAAATCCTTGTAGTTTTCACAACATTCATAGTCACTGCAGTGGTCTGTCCCTTACATGTATTATTACACTACCCAATGGCGTTATATTGTACAATGGTATGTTTGTGTCTTATGTACAGGCTTGACTAGATGCAGGTGTTAATGCAACATGTTTTGAGACTGCTCTCATACACTTTGGGAATGAATGTATTACAGGGAATGTACTTCTACATATAGATGTATGCATGTGTGTATGCATATATACTTATAACAAACTCGCTGACCTCCACAAGGCAGTCCAATTAGAACCAGCCCATCCAACCTTGACATGCCTGGATCCATAATTTCATACCCATAGTTCCTCCACCCCACCCGAGTTTGACATGCATGCATACCATCCATTGCCCAGTTGCATTCGCAGCCATGACACACCTCCACACATTGCCCTCTCCCGAGCGTTAGGGGCCCTACACGTATGTTGTCCCAACCCATGTATTATCAGGTTCTCCCACTATTTAGTCCTTGAACATACCTACCCTTGCTTGTGTAATGGTCGGAGGTCCAATCTTCCTATCAATTTTTGGGTAGCCCCACCAGGGACTACTCTCTGATTGTTTGTAAAGTAGACTTAGCAGATCAACAGTGTTACTCCCACTGGCAGAATCCTGCCTGTGGTGCGAGTAGCAGTGCTTTGCTCACTCCTGCCCAGCTTGATATGACATACGCTGACAGCACTATATAATACTGAGGCTGCTGTTGATTCCCTTCTCATTCCTTTTGTATGCTTTATTGTTACGATGTTCATTCTTCATAGATATACATATTATATATCTGTACATACTTATGTACATTTCCTATGCTGGGCACTGCTTACACCCATGCAAGCACACTCATACTTGCTTACTTGTACTTATATATGTTTACTACTGCTTATTTGTGCTTACACCTGCTTACTAGTGCCTTATTCATTATGACAGTACCACTTTGATTGAATGAAATTTCGTTAAACATTTCATGCGGTACTCCATTTCACATTTACATGCTATAATGTAGGTTTTACAGCAAAACGACATTCATTCCACATGGAAAATGATATGTGCTATAGTTGGACTCGAACCATGAATGCCTGTTTGTTAGGCAGATGCTCTAAACACTACACTATTGATGTTAATGTTGATTCCGCATGTTTTCCTCTATTTGAATGATTTTGATGTGTAAGCTACGCTCAGCAGGGGGCAGCGATGCGCAAACATGCTGCACTTTACTTACACTTTCGATACTGCAGCAATACAAATGTAAAATAGGGACATGGGGAATCTAATTGTGAAAGTTCTAGGGATGGGGCTCAACATTCCACTACGTGCTTGTATGTTTACTACTTCGGTTTTATTTCAGTGTTCGTGGACACTCTTGTATGCTTAGCATACATTTTGGTATCCACGGACTCTGAATTACTGGCTTACTATTAGAGGTGGGCTCTAATAGTAAGCATAGTAGGTTGTGCAACTGTGCGGGCATGTTTACGCCTCCGTATAGCACTTGTACATGCCCCCCTGCACTCGCACACATTTCCTGTGGACGTCGAGGGTGCGGCGGCATGCCCTCATAAATATTCATATGGCTCTGCTGCACCATCTGTAATGAGTACGCTAGGCGCAAGGCTAAAACCGTCCTTGCGCTGAGCTTCATGAATCCCAGGGTGGGTTTAAAAAATGCTTATGACAGTCCAGCTCTTAATGATTTCAAATTTTTTTTTTTTACATTTATCTGTGTCTGGTTTACATTTCAGTTCTCTGATTTACCCTTTGGGCTATCGTCAGCTCCAAGAATGTTCACAAATTGCATGGCTCCTGTAATAGCCCACTTGTTCTCCTTTCAGCTTTTCCTGGTTAGGGGTCACCACAGCAGAACAACAGTACGCAAAATGATTGGCAGTGGAGTTTTACAGTGTCGAGTTGCCAGCCTGGCACCCTACCTTCCACAGAAGGCACACACATGCACACACTCACACCTAGGGCCAATTTAGAGTGTCCAATACTCCTACAGCATGTCTTTGGGATGTGGGAGGAAAGCAGAGCACCCGGAGGAAACCCACTTGACTGCAGGGAGGACATGCAGACTCCTCACACAAGGCATCCCAGCCGAGAATTGAACCAGAGAGCCTCTTGCTGTGAGGTGGCAATGCTAATCACTGCACCACCACAGCCAACCT
Source organism: Protopterus annectens (assembly GCF_019279795.1). Classification (NCBI taxonomy): domain Eukaryota; kingdom Metazoa; phylum Chordata; order Ceratodontiformes; family Protopteridae; genus Protopterus; species Protopterus annectens. Next base: position 722,748,637 of record NC_056727.1, on the reverse strand, counting down.
CTCCTGTAATAGCCCCCTAAGGGTTGCAAATCATTCACATTTTTTCCATATTTAGATGACTGCCTTATTTTTTGCAGAGTATTTTATAAGTGGTCAGTATTCTATAACTTGGGTAAAAAAATTCTCAGTCTGGTATTTCAGGTGAATATACCAACCCCATGTGCAAAAAAAATGGGAAAAGGGGTTGTGGATGGATGGATGGATAGAGCAATCTTCTATCATTATGTCTCACAGGATAGTGTTTCTGGGATGCCTACTGGATACATCCCCCATGATTACTAGTCTCCCTCTGGAAACAGTGGAATGTTACAAGGAACAGTTTGACATTTTGCAACCAGACTCTGGTATTTGCCTGGAAATATCTCAGGAGTCTAAGTTTCATGGCCTCAACAATTCTCATGATTCCTTTGACCAGGCTTCATAGGAGGAAAATGCAGTGGTTCATCAAATCATTTTGGACCCAATAGCAGCACCCCCAATCTTTTCAAATCCCACTGCTGGGGGGGTTGTAAAAAGGGACATACTCTTGTGGAAAAATCAGCTGTCCCTCAACTCAGGTCTCCTTTTTTCTTTTCCATCTGCTGTCAGTCTGTAACCAAGATGCTTCATACTTTACTTGGGGAGCTGTATCCAATGGGGTGAAAGTTCATGGTCTGTGGAAAAAAGTCGGACAGATTAAAGCACATACATATCAAAGAAATTATGGTCATAATAAATGTTCTGAATTCTCTGAACCATGTTTTGATTCTAGACCTTCTACTAATAATTACAGACAAGAACAACACAGTGATGTGGTACATAAAGTCTAACCTCTTTGCAGACTAGCACTGATAGCCTGGAAACCAGCAACTCAACAGAGTCTAACCTTCTAGGCTACTAACATGTCATCAGAACAGAATGTTATAGCAGACAGGCTAAGCAGGGTTAAGCAGACCTCCGTGAGTGGAAGTTACACACAGGGTTCTTCTAAGAAATGATCCAACTGTGAGGATACCACAAGTAGATCTGTTTGCCTTCATTCACAATAGATTTATACATTCTTCTTGCACAAAGACCTGGAAGACAGATTCCTTTTCATTCACATGGACAGTGATGCTTTTATCACCTTCCTATTATAACCATAATGAATCAGGACTCTCCAAAGGATGGTAGTGGTAACTTTCTTTTGGTCCAGGCAACAGCAGTTCTCTCTTCTTCTCAAATTGGCAAGGGCAATTACCACAAACTTTCTCTAACGATGGACTTACTCACTCAGGGCAAGGGTTGTTTGGTACACCCTAACCTTCAATTTCTGGAACTCATTGTTTGGATGATAGAATTTTAATACCTTTTAGGCATCTGTTTTCTGAATACGTGCAGCAGGCCTTAAAGTAAGCTAAGACACCTGATACTAGAAAATCATATTTGGCTAAGTGGGAAAGATTTTCTAGTTGGTGCCAAAGAAAGACAGCAGGATCCATTTAAGGCTCAAATGACTCCGTTTGTATATTATTCGTACTATGGCTTTTCTTACTCATCTGTTAAGCTTCATCTTTTGGCCATTTTTGCTTGTCTGCCCATTGATCCCCTTTTCTTCCCTGCATCCAGCACAGTTTTTGAAAGGGATTTTACATGTACACCAACCTAGAAGATAGTTTTACATGTACACCAACCTAGAAGATAGTTTTACATGTACACCAACCTAGAAGATAGTTTTACATGTACACCAACCTAGAAGATAGTTTTACATGTACACCAACCTAGAATGTAGTTTTACATGTACACCAACCTAGAAGATAGATTTACATGTACACCAGCCTAGAAGATAGTTTTACATGTACACCAACCTAGAAGATAGATTTACATGTACACCAGCCTAGAAGATAGTTTTACATGTACACCAACCTAGAAGATTGGTGCTGCTTCTTGGGAGTCTGAATTTTCTGTTGGAGAAATGTGCCCTTGTGAATCTGCTCATGAGGCTGTTTTCAACCTCTTATCATGAAAAACAGTTTTACATATTGCTCTGACTTCTTCAAGAAGAGTATCTGCTTTATATACTCTTATGATAATTCAGCCCTGTTTCATCTTTTAAATGGATAGGTAACTGAGAATAAATCCCTCATTTTTTGCCTGGAGTGGTTTCAGAGTTTACAATATGCCAGGCTGTCTACCAGAGAAGTAAAAAAAATATATATAAATAAATACAGGGGAAAGAATTCTACACATTTTGGATGTCCAGAGGCATCTCAGATATTAGATAAACCGGACCAGAACCTTTAGGAAGTCTAAACCAAGTGTTTATTTCCTATAAAGGTAAGAAAAACCGTCAGGCATTGTCAAAACAAATGATTTCTATATAATTGTCTCATGCTATTGTCTTTTGTTACTCTAACCATAACAAGACATTTCCAGACAATGTTAGAGCTCACTCTACTAGGGCTTCTTAGAAAAGGGGTGGACTCCAGAAATGTACCAGAGGCAGCAACTTGATCATCTGGTCACACCTTTACCTAGCATTGCAAATTAGTCTCTTTCTCTAGGCCTGGATCAGGCTTTACCTGGACTATTCTATAGTAGCTCCTGGACACTGATCCTTCATCCTCTTCCTTTTCTCTCTGTCAGCTCTGGTATTCAATCCATATAGCTTAGGTTACTGCAACATTGATCTCATGATGCACATAGTACAGTTGTGTAAATAAACATACCATAACAGTAGATGTTCAAATAGATCAATGTTGCAGTAGGAATACCCTCCCTCCAGTCCACCCCATTTATTACCAGTATGTGGATATTTTCCCTTTTTCTAACACATATTTAGGTGGCAGAGCTTTAGCCTCCTTACTTTGAGACAAGAAAGCTCTGAATGTTTGGCACTTTAACCACTTACTTTATACCTCTCTCCTTGAGCTGTTCAGTGGTTAGGGTGAGTGGAAGGTGTCCTGGTTAGGACCCATATAGCTTAGGAGATTTGCAACAGTGATATATTTGAACATCTGTTATCATAAGTTTCCTTGCATGACTGCATTTTCTTCCTCTTCCCCAGTATCAACATCTGGTATCCTTATTGGTTCCTGGACTGCTTTCCGATGTTCTTCTTTTGGAACAAAGGAAAAGGTTTCACTGGCATTTTCTCTCCTTAATGTCAGATACTAGCAGAGGGCTAAGATTCAGCTTCCTGGTTTGTCTTCTGTCAGCTAAACATTTTTATCCACGCCAGAACTTGCTCTACCTCTCTATATGTCTTTCATCCACCAGGAAATATAATCTGAAGATCATTGGATGTTAATAATGTATATTTCATGTGAGCCTCTCAACATCCTTGCTTTGCTGGAATGCATTTATTCACTGTTTACCAGACAGAAAAGGTGTAGTTATTTTCATCAAAATCTCTAATGTCAACTATTTTCAACACCTTTCTCTTATGCTACTTTTTGTCAAAAACAATTCTTTTTACTAATGTTTGCATCTTACTATAATAGGCATCTGCCTTTTTCTAAGGGCACTGTTTAGAGCATGTACATAATGTGCCCTCTTAATTAGCAAATCATGCTCTAGAAGACTGGCCCAATTACTTATTTGAATACTAATGTAATTAACAGTCAACTCCTTCCAGTTTATCTGGAACAGCTGAGAATCTGAGGTTTTCTCTCCTTTGTCTTCTCCTTCTGTTTTTTTTTTTTTTTTTTTTTTTGGAGGGGGGGGTTGGATTTCCACCCGGAAAGCCATGATCTCTACCATTCTGTGTCTTAACTCAGTCTCCAACTTCTGCAGTTTAATAAGTTTATTGGAATAGTTTCTTAATGCTGCTTTTATTTTTCATCCATTTGTCATTTGATCCTGTGTATTCCTCTAAAGTCCCACTTATTTTGAACACCTCTGAATTCATTTGATTTGTTTGCTCTAAATTGCTGGAAGCCATCTAATGCACAAGTGATGCAAATTGAACTACTTGCTGATGGTCTGTAGTTTTTCACACAACCAAAACTTAGATTCATCCCTCCACCCACTGGGAGAGCTCTATTCAATGTGTTGCTCAGTCAGTTGCCATTTGGAAGTCCCAGAGATATTAAAGTCTTAATAGCCGTACAGCGGAAGAAATAAGTACAGTGTAGCTTCTAAAATTTAACTTAAATCAAAATGAAATCTAGATTAAACAAAATGTAGACAGCACTTGCATTTCTTATCACATCTTTGCAAATTTATGAGCTCATATTAGTCTCAAAAGTTGTGAGCAATAAGAAATTCATATAAAAAAATAAAAGGTAAAATTGTGCATACAATATGTTATTGTTGGAGAGACATGATTACCCAGCCAGTTCATAGCAGATATGCTTGTGACTATATTTAGTTCAGGTTGCACAATAAGAAATGTGTCAAAGATGCTATAGTGACAATGGGAGATACCCCTTTTATAACTATAAACAAAATTAAAAACTCAAGTTCCATGTGAACAGAAACCATACCTGGAGGCGTCCTGCATAAAGTCTTGCAAAACCTGACCAAATCCTTATGTCAGGTTAAATAAAGTATCAACATTTGGATGTAACCTTGACCTTAAGTGTCAGGCTACATCATTATCAGTTTGTAAAGGGAGTGGGGATAGGGCCACATCAGAGCCATGCAATTTTAAACTCATTAGCCTGACCAATGTTCTACGTAAAATCTTTGAGAAAGTCATAATTTTTCTTATCCCAAATGACATGGGAAACTGCTTGTGTTATTGATTTAAGGGAACTTATTTTATCAGCTAATGAAATTTGTGGCATCTGAAGAGGTAGCAGCAGTTGAAGGGCTGACAATGTATGCTGCTTATCTTGACCATGCTAAGGGTTTTAACAATATTCTGCATAAGGGACTTGTGACAAATTAAAAGTATTCACTGTCAATATTTTTTACTTCAGTTATTTGGTATAACTCTTGTTAAGCAGTAGACCACAACAAGACAGGATGGGGTGTTACTATTATCCTAACAGGGTTACCAGTGGTATTTCACAGGGCTGCATGCTTGAGCCCTTTCTGGACTTTTTTTTTGTCCAGATGTAGACATGGGACGTTGTCTATGAGTGATCAGTTAAGCCAGTGATTGCAGAGTGTTGAACATAATTGCTTCAGTTTGATGCCGGAGTTCTTCAAGATGGTCTACAAAAAGGCACACTATTCTGTAGTAAAACAAACTATGATTACAGAATGATTGTATAATGAAAATGACATCATTACAGATCTATATAATGTAATTAGATAGTGGAAACTTTGATCTATCTTTATCTTCAGGTATCAATAAAGCATTTTTCTGTAGTGCATTTAATCCTAAAGATCAGGACTTGCCACTTCAAGGAGATTATACTTTATATCTCACTGATATAACCCATTATTGAATATATTGCTGCATCCTGTAGCCTTTGAAAAAGCCACCTAAAATAATGTGGATAGGTATAATGACTCCTTATTAGAAAAATCACAGTGTTAGAAAACTTGAACTATTTAGAAATACTTCAAGAACTGTTGTGTTATATTATGGTTCTTATAGCTTACCAAGAGATGAACCTGCCTGATGTTTAAGTAGATATCTGATCTGATTATGCTTGATAGTCTATGTCTGGAATTCACTGCTTGGGTAGCCAACACCAAATTGGGAAATCCTTATACTGAAAGTAAACAACAATAGGGAAAATATGACAGCAGTATTTTACAGTGCCTTTAATGGTTGAAAGATTAATCAAATAAGTCAGAATTTATTGCTATTTAATTTTGTTCAAAATAACCTTGTTGCTGATTTGACAAATTGTCATATAAATCAGCACCCATTGCCACAAGTTGTTATGGACAGGGGCCAAGGTAGAAGTCCCACTGCAATAAATGTATGTATGATAGTACTGCCTTGTAATCTGTACTGCTGGCACAAAATAACTAATGTCAAGTTGTCCATAAGAGCATGTTTCAAAATCTGTCACACCCAAATAGGCTTTGCACTGGCCAGGTGTAGAGGAGAGTTACAATCACTATCTTCCCAGGAACACACTTACTCTCTTTCCAGCCCAGGGCCTTCCAGAGATATTTTACCAGAAACCTGTCCAAAAATATTTTGCATGCATGCACTGTAAAACTTTTCCAGTAGGGGTTAACATCTCTACAGTACCAACACTTTTCCTTGAATTCATGTTAATACATTGCCACCAGCCAGACCAGTCTGTAACAGCAATATTACAATTACATTTACCTTTAAAGTAAGCCAGTTATATATCTGTTTAGTACCAGTAGCTTTAAGCAGACGCTCTTCAAAAAGTAGAAGGCAGCAGCTGAGTCTATTTACATACCCTTATGCAAATAAATACACCACCAACCACAAGCTTCTGAAATCAAATTAATAAAAAACTCTTCTAGAAATAAAATGAATAGCACAGTTAAAAAAGTAGTTACATACTGTAGAAATAAATACAAAATAAATTAGTTTCGACAGGCAGATGGCATACAGAAAAACTTTGTCTATCAGCTTATGTGTCCCCATCTCTTCAAACAGCTAAAGATTTTACTGAATATTGTACCAGTGACTTGTTAGTCCAAACAGCCAGTACACAGTCTTACAGGCAAGGAATTGTAGTCATGACCTTCTGTCTCATAACTATAGTCCACTGCACACTGAGAAAGCAAAGCAATCACTGAAATTAACAGCTGTTCTTTCCGATTAAAAGAATCCTTGGTTCCATATTTCCTGTTTGGCTTTAAGTCTGAATGTAGCATTTCCTCTTTCAATAATCATATAACTCTGAAAGAAAGATAATGCATCCTTTGACCTGAAATAAAATTTTAAGGAGCAGTAAGCCTTAGGTACTGCAGAAGTGTGTATTTGAGAAGCCTGCTCCACTTTTTTAACAGCTCTGCTGCATTTTCACTGCAGCTATATATTCCGTACCATTCATATTTGTTACATTCTGTCCATTTTTACATACTTCTGAAAACAAAACTAAAGTTTTTTAATGAAAAACAAAATGCATTACTGAGGGATAAGTGTAAGATTCAGTCAGCCTTTTATATCCTTTATGGGAAGTATAACATTTTAACACAGGGTTAAGGCAGTTAGTCTTCTTCAAGGAAAGTAGGTTGCAAGCTTTAAAATTAAAACCTTATGAACCCGTGTGGCTTAAAAATGCTAGTATTCAAAATATAATCATTATGTGTGACTTCAGCTACTTAGTAGCTGAGTCAGTTACTCAGTAATAAATATGGGCATCACCTTCTTGGTTTTGATAATACTAATTGAAAAGTGGATGCTATTTTGACTTTGTGTACTGCCAGTTTGCTAAGCCCCTTCTGTTGTCAAATCCATTCACACTACAGTTTTACTTTCCCAAGGCTAATCATGTGTGCATGTGCAATATCTCTGCATTTAGGGATTTTTCCATTAGTTACTACACAAAAGGTACTGATGCCCTTAAAAATACTAACTGGGACTAAATCCTAAATATCCCCAATGTGTTAGCTACTGACTATTTAAATGCATTTTTATAATTGGCTTTAACAGTGTCATAAGCCATGTCATTTAGACATCGGGATATTTAAGAACAATTCCTCAATGTGCTGGGACTGTTGCTTAAATAAATTGTACAATAAGGAATAAAGGCTCTGCATAAACTACAAATGTTACCCAACTATAGAAATTACAGCCAAACTCAACCAAGCCCCTACCCCTTAAGAATTAAAACCAAGCTTATCCAAGTCCCAAAGAAGTGTTAACAAACAATCCAGTCAACCAAGGGTACCCTTGAGATTAACCTTGCAAATAAATAGAAGGAAATAATAGTGCCTTATAATTATGTAAGGACATTTAAAGGTAATACTTAGGACTGCAGAGCCCTAGAAATCAGTGGCACAGTATGCTGCATACTAGAAAACATTACCAGTATCCTAGCAAAGAGATGAAGCTCAAGCTTCAGAACTCCAGCAAATATGACTACTACTAAAACAAGAGGAAGACTGATGATCACATGGCCAAATCAAACTGAAGCAGACTTTGGCAAGATCTATGGGCCTTGGAAACATGCCGGATAGCTTTCTGAGTGCTGTGATGTATAATCCAGTCATCCTCTTCATATCTTATTTAAAAGCTATATCCACACATTTCGATGTTCATCATTCCCACTGCCTCAGTGGCATTTTGGGTTATCTACCAAGATAACCCAGTACTGGTCAGCTTTCGGAAGTTCAGACTCCCCTCCCTCTCTCTTCCTGTGACAGCTGATTGGCTGAGCATATCTTGAGATGGAAGCCTTTAGCTGCCACCGGAAGTGAGTGTTAAATGTTTTTCTGCTATCAAAGAAGAAAGTCTTCTGATTCTTCACAGGATCCAGTTCTGATTTTTTACAGATTACTGCAGATACGCCCCATTTTGGGACCCCGTTCCTCGCATTTTATTTTTAGTTTTATTATCCTCTTTCTATTTTTATGCTTATTTAAAAATATTTATTTTAATATTTTATTTTTGTCAGTGTTAACAGCAATTCCTGTGGCTTTGCTTGTAGCAGTGTTTCTTTGGCTTATATATTTGACAAATGTTTGATTTTACTGCTTCTGAGGAAACTTTCAGCACTTCTCTGAGAAGTGCAGTGTGTATGTATGCTGTTAGGCACTAGAGACCTGTCTTCACTCTTCCTTCATGTGGCAGAAAAAACAAAAATCCCAGCCACAAAATGTTAGGGATCTAAAAGGAAATGGCAGGTGGATAATTTTTTGAAACAAAGCAAGAGGGGTTCCTTTCTGAAAAAGGACCAACCTCCAGCAAACAAATCACTATGCCAAGTCACAGAGCACACCCTACCCCCCTTTCTGTCCTTACTTCTCTTCCATTTCCTTCAGGCAGACTAGCTGCAAATAGTCTCAGACAAATGAGTTCTGAAAATAATTAGGGGAGGATACACTTGGCAGTGGATAGAATTCTCCCACACCCTCCAGAACAGACTAGACTAGAGAGAGCTATTTTCTCCAGTGCTCCACCACGTGGTAGAAGCAAGGGTCATAGAACCAGTGCCTGAAATACACAAAGGCAAAGATTTTAATCCAGAATATTTTTGTAACCAAAAAGGAGCACTCTTGGAGACCCATCCTACATTTGTCTTTTCTAAACACCTTTATAAAAGTTCTGAAATTCATAATGCTCACCTTACAGCTGGCCCTAGTGTTGTTTCCATACTGCTGCTTCATGGTGACTCCATATCTCAAGTACACTTATCATATTCCTATTGTTTCCAATTTCAGGAAATGTTTGAGATTTGCTGTGTCTGGCGTACATTGCCATATTTCAGCATTACCCTTTTGGCTATCTACAACACCTCGAGTGATTGCTAAGTGTTTGTCTCAAGTAGTTATGTATTGCAGAACCCTAGGCATCCCCATTTTTCCTTATTTAGATGACTGATTTGTGCATATTCTGTAACAGGTACTTGGGGTCCTTAGACAAGGTTGCATTCCTCCTTTCCCACCCGGGCTACAAATTGAATCTCCAAAAGTCCTTCCTCAAACCTTCTTAATGAATTGCTTTCCTGGGTTGATGGATAGACATAATAAAAAGGATGACCTTCCTGCCAGAAAACAAAGTTATGACTTAGGGTATTTTCTTGGATTTCTCTGTTCTAGACATGGCCTCAGCAAGAGAGTTCTTCAGAATTCTAGGTCTCATGGCATTAGTTACCCTCATGATATCACTAGCCAGACTGTACATGAGAAAATGCCAGTGGTACTTGAAGAATTGTTGGACCCAGCACTTTCATTCCTTGCATTTCCAGGTGCTGGTATTGGGATTTGTGAATCTGGAACTGCAGTAGTGGAGGGATCAACTGTCTGAATCTAGGACTTCCTTTCTCACTTCAGACCCCAGTCCATTCCCAAATCTTCAGGTGTAAGGCTTGTGGGGTCCTTAGGACACACCAAAGCACATAAACACAAAAGAGATGTTGACAGTATTTCATGTCTTAAAAATTCTTCACCACTTATGCACTCCGGGTCCTCTTCTAGTGGTCATAAACACCCCCACCAAGGGGGTGCAAAGTCATACCCTCTTTGCCAGTTGTCAGTGATGGTCTGGGAGCTGGCTTTATAGTATTCTCTGACTCTTCAGGTTTTGTACATTCTGTCACAGCAAAACACAGTGTCAGACAAACTAAGCAGATCCTGGACAGATCCTCACGAGAGAAACTCCATGTGCAGGTCTTTCAGGCTATGTGGGGAACACCTGAAGTAGATATTTTCACCTCCTTTCAGAACAAACAACTGAAAAAAATTATTCAGGACATCCTTGCAGACATGCATGGAAGACACTATATCATTCCAATGGTTGGGAAAGTTCTTGTATGTATTTCTACCCTTTCCATTGATTCTCAAGGTGCTTCCAAAGATTCAGAAAGAATTACAAACAGTCATTGTGGTAACCTCCTTTTGGCCCAGGCAGAGTTGGTTCTCCTTTTTGTATAGACTTGGCCAAAGGCAATTACCACAAACTTCCTTACAGACTGGATCTGCTCACAGAGCCTCCAGGATGAATGGTACACCTCACCTTAGAGCAATTGCAACTGACAGCCTGGGTAATTCTATTTTAATATATTTTATGCACTTGCTCCGTGATGATGTGCAGTAGGTATTTATGGAATAAAAAAAACTGCAACTAGAAATTGTTGATGTTTACAAGTGAAATAGCTTTTCTAGGTGGTGCTTAGCCAATAACAGAGGTCCCAAAAGGGTTTTGACCCCCTCTGGTTTTAAAATATTTGTGTGAGATACTTAGAGATGGTTTGTCATGTGCTTCTGTCAAAGTGCATCTTGCATTTATTTCATCTTGCATGCTCATGGACCCCTCTTCTTTTGTCCCCTTTTGTGGTCAAAGAGTTTTTGAAAGGAGTGTTGCATGTGAGACCCCCTTGAAAGCAAAATTCCTCCTCCTTGGGATCTCAACCTTGTTCTTGAAAAATTGATCTCACCTCCTTTTGACTCTACCTCTCTGGTTGATTTATGGCTCATTACTTTGAAGACAATATTATTCTTTGTTCTCACATCTGCAAGGGAGTTTCTGAGTTGCAAGCTCCCATGGTGGGCCAACCCTATCTGATTTTTCACAAGGTTTATATTATGCAGTAAAGCATCTTTCATGCCTAAAGTTTCTGAATTTACCTTGAAGTATGCTGTCAATCTCCCAATGTTCCATCCTGATTCAGAAAACAAGGAGAAAAGATTCCACATACTTTGTATGCACACAGGGAGCTCAGGTACTACCTTAACAGAATAAAGCCCTTTTGGAATACTGAACAGCTGTTTGTTTCTTATATGGGGACTAAGAAAGGTCAACCTGTCTCTAAGCAAACTATATTGCACAATGATTGTCCTGTGCTATTATTTTCTGTTACACCCACAATGGTAAATCTCTTCCAGGCAAATGTAAGGTTCACTCATCTAGGATCTTATCCTCTTTGATGACATATTGGGTGGACTCTACAAGCATTTTAGAGGTAGCAACCTGGTCCTCTGTTCATGTCTTCACTAAGCGCTACAAGCTGGATTCCTGTTTAAGGTCCAGAACAGGCTTTGCTAGGATCATTCTCCAGGGGCTTCTGGAGCCTTATCTTTCCACCTCCCAGGTATGGTAAGCTTTGGGAATCTACCTCAAATGCCACTTAGGGAATGTAAATGATGAACATAGTACAATTCGACAAATCCTACTAACCTATAACAGTAGATGTTTGAATTCCTCACTGCCTCAGTAGCAGTACCCACCTGCCATCCCCCAAATTGTGCATAGTTGAGGTGAGTTTTGACTTCTTTCTTTTGGTTTTTGTTGTTTTTGTTTTTATATGGCATTATGACTGGCTGTGAATTTACTCTTGCTAGATGATTCTGGCTTCATTTACTTTCATCTCCATCTTTATGGAAGTGAAAAAGCCTGACTACTCACTTCCTGTGAGAGCTAAAGACTTCCCTCTCAGGATATGCTCAGCCAATCAGCTATCACAGGAATAGAAAGGGAGGAGATTCTGAGCTTTTGAAAGCTGTCCGTTACTGGGTTACCTTGGCAGATAACCCAAAATGCCACTGAGGCAGTGAGGCTTTTGAATATCTACTGCTGCAGATAAGTAGAATTTGTACAACAGTACTTTCGTAAACTATGGCAGCAGGCCACAGTAATCTAGATCTACCAGATAGAATCTACATATTATCCCAGGAACTATAACTATAACTCTGTCCGTCTCCCTAATATCCTGGACAGACTTATGATGAAGATGGTGATGTACCTACCTGCAACCAAAGCATGGCTTTTCAACTAATTTTCTGCAAATTGAAAACCAAAGACAGTAAGTCAAAAACAACAAAAAATAATTTTTTGTATGGGGCAAGCCCCCCTACACCTGCCATATATAGGATTCTGCTCCTTCACACACCTAAATTATATATACCAACTCTGCAATCACACCATAGCAGAAAAAGTGTAAAAATGCATCAAAAGGTGTCCCACCAGCTTGCACAATGCAACATAGCAATGAAATTCACAGTGACATTCAATTTATGATGTAAAGCTGCTTGGCCACCGGTGCTTCAGTGATCTGTAGGTAAGCCAGAGATCATTATGGAACTTGTTCAGTGGGACATAGGTGATCTGCTTTTATATACAAGCCAGTGCATATTTATCAAGATTAGGGAGTACTTACTAAATGTGGTTTATCTTTTTAATAAGATCAAAGTTGCCTTGGGTGAGAAATGAAGTGTGCACACAACCTACTTTGATCTCTTCAATACCTCTGACACTATCCCCTAGAAGGAATTATAAAAAAATTGGTGAGTGCAGAGTAAGCATATAATCACTTGAACTGACAGCTGTCTCTCCACTAAAATCACACTTACAAAACTGGGAAGTTCTAGGTCTACTTTTATTTGGCATCATCTTCTACATGTACAGGTTGATAAAAATAGCCTCTGGGTAGTTATGTTTGCTGATTACTGCAGAGTATCATTGTCCTTTTTCCCAGACATAATAGTTCTTCAGAAAGTGCAGGACACAGTGTATAACTCTTGCAAAAATAATAGCATAGCAACTTGTTGCCACTTCACACATACTGTCTTGAAGGGAAAAGCACTTAAGACTAAGCTTCTTATTACATACCTAGGTACAGTCATTAAACCTCTGAACAGCATTAAGAAAAGCCTTCAGTGTGACCAATATAAGACTGAAAGGGATTACTAAATAGTGCAGGAAAGACACTGTTCCAACACACTCCTTGCTTATTTGAACTGTCACAGAGTATGATGCTCCTTTCTGTAGTTTCTTGTCTAAGTACTTGATTGAGCTGCAGAAGATTAAAGGCTCTTTGCTAAGTGGGCAGATAGACTTGACAACATGGATTACTCATAACTTAAAAGCTGTCCCTGTTCTTAGTAACGTAACCATTTCCTGAAGAGGAACTGTCTGCGCCTTGTTTCAGGACCCCCTTTTAAGGATGTCAGTTTGGAATAAACCAGTGGGAGGACTACTGTGTATGTTTACAACCGTAAAATGTTCTAATCTATATCTGGCTCATCTAGTGCCCACTATTTGTTCCCTGTCTGGCACCATACCATGCCCCTCAGCATTTCAAGTGAAAAGCCAAAAAAAAAAAAAAAAATTAGAGGTCCGTTTCCTTAGTCTGGTGCTGCATTCCAACACCCCATCCCATCAGTTCTTCAACTGAAGAGCAAAAAGCAAAAAAAAAAAACATTTTCTTCTTCACTTTTTAATTGTAGCAAGCCAATTGCTATAGCTTTACCACATGTAAAACTATTTTATTTTGTATTCAGAAATGACAGTGTAGAAAAAAATGCAGGGACTGCACTCCCCAATACCCGCTCCTAACACCTTGCATCCAGGCCAGCTTCCACTTTCATCTGACATGCACAGACAGTATCAAAACTGAAGAAAAATACACTTAACTCCGTGTTAAATCAGACAAACTGACCAAGTTATATGACATAAAAAACTCGTAACATCATTAAAAACTAAAATTCAATAAATATAATATCAGTACAAATGCCAATACGGATACAAATAAAAATGTTTCAACTATTACCTCTTAACACAAACTGATTTAAACTTCAGATAAGGTGAAGTAGATGTAATATAATTTAAACTAGGTGGATGACTATCATCTAGTTTGTGTTGCTAGCTCTGGTTTCCCTATATAAAACATATCACTTAAAGTGCATTGAAGTAAATATACTAGAGATCTTGTAAAACACACGTTACTCAACAGGGTAAAAACAGTTAAAAAAAACAAACACAAAATTTACGAACTGCACCAAGCCGCTTTATTGAAGAGCTGTATCAGGCTTCAATGTACTAAGCACTTTGACCAAATTAATTGGTTCTTCAGAGTAAAGGAGCATCTAATCACATGGTGTACATACACACTACATTTTTCCATTGACCAATCACAATTGTTGCACAATTACCAAACATGACAGCATACATACAAATATATATGACATGTAAAAATACACTTATAAAAAATGAAGAATAATAAAACCTATTAATCTCAAAAAAATAAAAATGCTGATAAATACTTTTTTACAATAATTTTGTACTATATAAAAATAAATATATATTGAATATATATTTATATATTTCAAAAATATAATTAAATGCAATAAAATAAAATAAATTTAAGCCTTCTCAGACATCAAACAAACAGTGCCCTTTGCTTCAATATGACCTAATAGAAATATGGTCGTTTAGTCCAGGGAAAACTGTAGTTTTCAATAAAACCTGCCACTTGAATTTCAAGGACTTAATTCTAATGTTTTCATCACCACCTCTTTCACTTGTCAGTACCCTATCAACTACAAAAAATGTGAATTTCTTGAAATTGCCAGAAACCATGGAATGTACATATAAAGCATTGTAAATATCTTTATTTTTTATGGCCCTAAGATGTTCTGCTGTCCTTTCTCTTAACCTACATATGTTTTTTTCCCACATAAAAACCAGAACATGTTGTGCATGTTGCCAAATAGACAACCATCTTACAATTGCAACAACATTTACCTGGGCACAGAATTGTTTTATTGTACCCCCATACCGTCACATAGGGTCCGTCATTAATATATCTACAGTATCTGCAAGCCCCACATTTATACATGCGTGAGCTTATATATCTTTCTTTTGATCTTTCTGATACATTTTTAATATTCAAACCTCTTGAAAATATTATACAAGGTGTTTGCCCTACCTCCTTTTTGATGTCTGCATCAAATGCTAAATCCCATGATTTCTTAACAATATCAATAATGTGAGATGTCTGGTAGTTATATTTCAAAACCAGGGCTCTGGAATCAAATGGTCCAGAATCATGAGGTTCTAATCCTTCAGTTGTATCATTGATCCCAGTAGTGTCTTTCAAAATAGGTTTAAATGATGTCCTCCTTCTTCCCATCACCTCTTTCTTGACTGATATTAACAATTTCAATGGATAGCCTCTGTTTAAAAACATCCCTATAAGGCTAAAACCATTAAAAACAAAAATGAAAACAAACTGCTGCAAAAACTGCTCCAAAGTCGAAACTCTTCTAAACCACTCAGTTTATATTAAACGCTCAATAAACATGTTTTTCGTCCAACAAAAATCGTTAGACTTCATCAGAAGAAAGGCAAAGTAACTGTCAGTTAACATTCAAAATCCCAATATATAAACTTCCTGCCAAATGACGTAATCACACAGTTTATTCTTAAACATATATACCCTTAATAAGCTATAAAACAGTTGTATATTAAAATAACTCATACAAAACTTTACCTTATTACAAATTATTAGCAACAACCATACATCAATAAAGCAATGCTAAAATTGGTGAACCATTCTACAATCCAAACCACATATGACTTATTTAACTTAATTAAAGCATATTATTAAGAATATGTTATTAAAAACCAACCACAAGGCCAAAAACATCACTTTTAACCTATATTTACACCTAAATATATACACCTACTAAATACATGCATACTAATGCATGTATATATAAAAAAATCTATGCAAATAATAATCTCCAAAAAGATGTACGTGTATAACGATCTAAACAGTTTCAATTTTGGACAATAAAGTACATAAATTCTGATTCATTTTATTACTGCTATTAATAATTTTTAGTTGTTGTAGTATTTCATCTATTCAAGCTTTTGAGCTTTAATAAACACATTAAGGAACACTTCTCATTCAATCTTGGGTTTGTATATGCATTAAGCCTAATTTGCCATAACAACTCCATTTTTTCTAATAATAGACCAAAGGGACCCCCCCCCTCACATCCTGCATAACCTGATCAATGACTTTAAATCTAAATCTGTGGTCAGGATAACTCAAGATGTGCCTCGCAAGGGCATTTTCTTCTTTCTGTAAGTTGATACTTCTAAGGTGCTCATACACCCTATCCCTCAGTCTACGCTCTGTTTTCCCTATATAAAAGGAAGGACAACCTTGACAAATCGCTATATATACAACTCCTTTTAAGTTGCAATTAAATTTACCTTTAGTGTGTAAACTAAACCCATTGATCTCAATCATACTTCCTAATTCCATTAAATGACAATATGAGCAATTGCCACATTGCATCATACCCCTATTACCTGTTAGGGGATTTTTTTGTTGTTTATGCAACAATTCTTTAAAACTCAATCCCCTTCTCCAAACTATTTTTGGTGATGTTCCTAATTTTGAAGGTAACATATTGTCATCTTTTAGTATACCCCAATTTTTGATTATAATTTCTCTTATACTGTTGAAGTCTAGAGAAAAACTCAAAATACATGCCAAATTATAGTCTGATGGATTTGGTTGTTGCGTAACCACTTGTATTTTGGCATTAATCTGCAAATCACTCTGATTGCTCAAGTAAATACTTTGTTGCTTCAATATGGGTTTATATAGTCCGTTAATCCTTTTATATGTAACCTCTTCTATTAATTCTTCTATTAAATTCAGAGGATATGCTCTATTCAAAAACATCTGCTTCAAATTGAAACATTCCTCCATGAAGCATTCCTCTGAGGTAATCATTCACGCCGCTCGTACCAAATGATCCTTAACTACAGACTTTTTTGATGTGTTGGATGTGCACTTGAATAGTGTAAAAATGTATTTGTATATGTGGGTTTCCTAAAGATTCTCGCTTCATACCCTTTCTGTCATTCCTTTTTAATGAGTTCTACATCCAAAAATGTGATAGATGTGGTATTAAAAGTATATGTTAGTTGCAAAAAATCTGTAGTATTGTTTAATGTTCTTATTAGATTTTCAGCAATATGCTCATCACCCTCAATAATCATAAAAATGTCGTCAATGAATCTCGCATAAAATTTAATTATGTTTTTATGATATTCATTCTCAAAAACATATGTATTTTCCCAAAATGACATCACTAAATTAGCATAACTAGAACCACATGGAGAGCCCATAGCTACTCCTTTCTTTTGGATGTAAAACTAATTATCAAACAAAATAAAGTTATATGGCAGTATAACATCCAGGAGCTCTTGTACCAAGGAGACTTCATCTTCTGGTGCACCTTTCTGTCTCATTCTTGCTGTTGCCCATTCGATCCCTTGCTGTTGGGGGATACTAGTATATAGCTCCTTCACATCTACTGTCAAAAAGTTATATTCTTGTTGGTATGTTAAGTTGTTTATTTTGTCTAGAAATGTCTAAGAATCTTTTGAAATCCACTGTTCCATTACCACATATTTTTTCATTATAGCATCTACATATTTGGCACATGCATAGGTGGATGATCTCCTTCCATCGACTATTGGTCTAAAGGGGAGGTCATTAAGGCTTTTGTGAATTTTCGGTACACCGAAAATGCAGGATGTCCTTGGTGACTCCATCACTAAATAATTGAGTGTGTGCAAATCTATTCTTGCTTCAATGAACAATTAATTTAAGAAACTTTTGATGAATTGATTCACCTTGTTGTATTCATTAATTGATGCTCGTTCATACGTGTCGGTGGTCAATATTTCTTTTATTTTCCTTTCATAATCTGGTGTATCCATAAAAACCAACCCCCTCCTTTATCTGGGTTCATTACCCTCACATTGGCTGCCAACAGGACTTCAAGACTGTCCTTCTCATGCTTACTCATGTTATACTTATATTCAAATTTTCACTTAATTTCCTAAGGTCTAATTCACAGATTTTTTCAAATGTGTATAGGGCATTATGCAGTGGTGGATTAAAGCAACTGGCAACCCTGAGTTAGTTATTGATCATAATTTGACCACCCAAAAGTTGTTTTAGATTTAATTTCCTCACAAACAGTTTTAAATCACAAATAGTTTGAACCAAGTCCATTTTTCGATGTTAGACCTTTTGACAGTGTATCCACCAATTGTTCTGAAACAAAAAAGGATGAAAAATTATAGACAGTAAAGTCCCCTTGTTTGTTTTTTATAATTGCATCAAAAGTTCTATTCTGTTGGTTCATCAATGTCATCTCCTGTTGTAATTTTTCCTCTTGTTCCATTGTTTCTTTTGATTGCGTCTTGGAAAACCCTGTTTGAAGTTTGAAGTTATTGCCTGTTGGTTATTTCTTATTTCATTGTTGTTATTACCATTACGAACTCTAATCCTTTCACTTCTCCTGACATTATCATTGTCAGTCTCATCATTATCAGGGGTACTGGGGGAATCTGCTTGCTGCAATGAACCTCCAGGTGCCTGCAAAGCATTATTGTCTTGGCCCCGTCCCCATTATACTCAAGGTTCACAGTCTGTTGTTTTGACCATACTTGTGATACTGGAGGTGGGGATAAGCTGACCTTGTACTGTATTGCAACTGGTCCCTTTGAAGTTTTTTGACTTTAGTTTGTCTTATCTTATCTAAATGCTGTTCAATGCTTTGAAAACAATGCAGATATTCATATTTATACCGTGGAAAATCAGTATGCTGCTTAATCTGTCCATCTGGTTGTTCAATACACTCTTCCAATTCTTTAGTTGTCATACTGTAATGTTTTATCATTGTTTGTAACAGTTGCAAACCTTGTTGGTTCAATAATTTAATCAATTCCTGATGGAATTCAGACCCTGACATCAAACCCGTGGGGTAACGCCAGGTTCTAAGCCCTTTAGGTACTATTTCTAATCTGAGGCATTCTTGAAAGTACTCTATTTCTAAACACAACTTTTTGTATTTCAACATATTATGATCCAATAAATTTAAAAGTTCCAATAATGATTTATTCGATGCCTTTCTGCTTGCTGTCACATTATCAGAATTATTAGCTCCAAACAAACCTATTGGAGACATTAACCAATCCTTCAAATTGGGTCTTTGTATTGGACCACTTGCAGGAGCCTGCACTGACTGCTGTTGCGTTTGTACATTGTTATGCAACATAGGCATATCAACATTATCATTAGCACTGATTGACATGCCAGGTGAACTTCCTGCCTGAAATTGTTGATTATACTGTCCAATATTCCGTTCTACATTGTCATTATGTACAGTACCTGTTCGCACTGATTGTGCAAATGTCATTGTAGCCACATGCCCAGCTTGTCCTGGCTGCAATGAAATAGAAACAACCATTCGGTCCTGTTGCTGCTGTTGTACCGATGCCACCGTATCCAATCTTACATTCATTGTCTCTACTTTCTGAGACAAGAGTTGTATCAGCATAGTTAATTTCTGCATTGAATCCGATTCTCCATTAGAATCCCTTAAAATGTTCGGCGTGCTCTCAAACGAGTTGTTGGCCATAGCGGAACACAAACTAAAACCGTTAAAAACAAAAAGGAAAACAAACTGCTGCAAAAACCACTCCAAAGCCGAAACTCTTCAAAACCACTCAGTTTATTTTAAACACTCAATAAACACGTTTTTCGTCCAACAAAAATCATTAGACTTCATCAGAAGAAAGGCAAAGTAACTGTCAGTTAACATTCAAAATCCCAATATATAAACTTCCTGCCAAATGACGTAATCACACAGTTTATTCTTAAATATATATACCCTTAATAAGCTCTAAAACAGTTATATATTAAAATAACTCATACAAAACTTTACCTTATTACAAATTATTAGCAACAACCATACATCAATAAAACAATGCTAAAATTGGTGAACCATTCTGCGATCCAAACCGCATATGACTTATTTAACTTAATTAAAGCATATTATTAAGAATATGTTATTAAAAACAACCACAAGGCCAAAAAAAAAATCATCAAAAAGCCCCTGTGCATTCCTGTCAACATATGCTGCCAGTGGCTCAGTTTTGCATCCCCTTGCTGCCATTATTGGTCTAAATGGGGGGTCATTCAGACTTTTATGGATCTTGGGAATACCAAACACAACAGGTGTAACCGGGTGTTCTACCAACAAGAATCCATACTCATTCTCCTGAATCGCCCCTTCCAAAAGGGTGTCCATCAAAAACACATCTATTTTATGATATGCTATATTCATTTCACTCTTGGAAGCCCTCTGGTATGTGGTTCGTCATCTAAAATATCTTGCATTTTAGCTACATAATCAAACTGAGACATAATGACAGCACCACCCCCTTTATCGGGCTTCATAATTCTAACTTCCTTGTTTGTAATCAGTTCTTTCAATGCTACCCTCTCAGAAACAGTAAGGTTATCTGATTCAACTAATTTGTTCTTTTCCACATATCTTCGCATACTATTTAGTGATAACCTTTCAAACATGGCCACATCCTTATACATAGGTGCAATAAAAGTGCTTTTCTAGTCAATAAAGGGAGTGTAACATTTCTTCATTCATTTGTCCTTTAAAGTATAAAGACAAATTTAATTGCCTCGTATATACTTTTAAACTAGTAAACAAATCTACCATGTTGTAACTAAACCCAGGTACAAACATAAAACCTTTTGCTAATAAATCATGGTGCATTTCTTTTATTTCCAAAGGAATGAAGTTGTAAATGATGAAGCCAGCTTTCGTGCTGACATCACATCTTGATTCAGCAACATCATTATTAAAGTGCAATCCACTAATTGAAATATTACTGACAATATTGTTGGTATTAACATCACATCTTAATTCAGCAACATCATTTTTACCATGCAATGCACTTACTAACATATCACTGACAATATTGTTGGTATTACCAACTTCACTGCTAAAAGAAGTATTAAGTCCATGGTCTATCTCTGCCTCGTGTTGTTGTACCACCGTCCCTTGGTGTTGTAATTGTTGTTCCCGTGTTGCTGACTGTGGTAAAAAACACTTTGCTGGTTTGCTGGGAAACCTCCCCTTTTGTTACTCAGGCACTCTGATCTCCTTGGTCCCGGAGATCCCTCTAAAAAACACAACTGTTCATCCTGATAGTCATCAGAGTCAAGATTAGAATGGCCAATATCAAAATTGCCATTGTTATTAGATCGTTGAGCATCTTTGGATTCATTTTAGTTAATGCCCTTACTGTTATTTGGCCCAAAAGTGTATGCCATATTGTTTTTATAATCTAACAAGTCCCTAGATAATTTCTTCACTTTAATTTTAACATTTCTATCTACAAACTTTTCTGTTACTAAGCACCATATTATATTGTTTGGCATACTGAAAAAACAATAAGTCGCCTACAGTACTTTCATTCAGTGATACAATTTCTTTTTCAAGCATTTCTAAATTACTCAAATTGTTTTTGATAATAATGTCCAACATCTCCAAACCCGTCTTGTCGAATAATTCAACCAACTGCTTATAAGCCATAGATTTTTTTCAATACCATTAGGTAGTTTGTTGATCCTAAGACCCTTCAGTACTTGCTTCAAGGAAATAGATTTTGTAAGAAATGCATTATCTAGTTGTAAGCCCCGAAACATCTGACACATACTTTCAAAACGCTCAAGTTGTTTCTTTAAAGATGGCGTTGGAAAGGCCCTTCCCTCCTCATTCGAGACCGAGAAGTCAATGTATGGAATTCGGAGCCATTGTTGAATGTCCCTCCATTTGTGTTGTATCCCATCACTGGTTGAGGCTCCATCGTTGTTTATGCCCCCTCCATCTTCATCAACATCCAAGGCAGGAATGGAGTGTAACGCAAACAGTTGAGCTTGCAACTTCGTAACCGTCACCTGTGTGGAGTTCCCAGCCTCCACCTGAGTCTGCGTAAGACACGCTGTAAGCTTCTTGACTGAAGCAGTCAATTCCCGAATAACCAATTCCATAGAAAGGAATTGAAAAAAGAGCAAAAAGCAAAAAAAAATTTTCTTCTTCACTTTTTAATTGTACCAAGTCAATTGCTACAGCTTTACCACATGTAAAACTATTTTATTTTGTATTCAGAAATGACAGTGCAGAAAAAATGCAGGAACTGCACTCCCCAATACCAGCTCCTAACACATTGCATCCAGGCCAGCTCCCACTTTCATCTGACACGCACAGACAGTATCAAAACTGAAGAAAAATACACTTAACTCCGTGTTAAACCAGACAAACGTGACCAAGGTATATGACATAAAAAACTCGTAACATCATTAAAAACTAAACAAATTCAATAAATATAATATAAATACAAATGCCAATACAAATACAAATAAAAATGTTTCAACTATTACCTCTTAACACAAACTGATTTAAACTTCAGATAAGGTGAAGTAGATGTAATATAATTTAAACCAGGTGGATGACTATCATCTAATTTGAGTTGCTAGCTCTGGTTTCTCTATATAAAACATATCACTTAAAGTGCATTGAAGTAAATATACTAGAGATCTTGTATTGCAGTTAAAATTGCTTGGGCAGCTAATGTTCATGTTGTAAGAGCAAATCATGGTGTTACTCACATCTGAAATAAACCTACATTGGCAACATGTTGCCAGACTTGCTCATCCTACCAAAATTAAACTTCACTCTGACACAAGTCACAGTCATTTGTTTGATGTTGACACCTTTCTTACAAACAATATTGGGCAACAACTGCTCCTCAGAGCAAAACACTCTAACCCAGTTGATTTGTATAATATTATGAATGGCACCCGCATCTAGGGAAAATGGAGTGATAAATATAAGCCACAATTTATTCTGTGGATCAAATTGCACAAAATGCTGTACAAATGTGAAATCACTAATAACAGGTCTGTTTAAGTTTTTCCTATTGTCGCATACATACTGATAAAAGTTGTTAACTAATGGCTGTGCATAACTTAAGTTAAAAGCGTTAATCTAAGCTTATCCATTTCTTTAATATATAAATCATTATCTGATTAGACTTTTAAGGAAATGGATACATTTTATATAGGGAAGACAGAACAATCTCTTAGAGAGCACATTTATGAGTATTGTGGGGATATTCATCACAAGAATAAAAATAATGCTTTGTTCAAGTATATGTTGCTATGTACTTCTAGAAGGTTCACAGTTTTTATTCTTGATAAAGTTTTTGATGATGAATGGAGTGGTCCTTGGAATATATTTTAGAATATAAAGAGTTGCTATGGCAACTCAAATTAGATGCTAACCATCCACCTGGGTTTAATGATACAACATTTATTTTACCTTAACTGAAGTTTAAATTAGTTTGTGTTAAGAGGTAATATTTGAGACTTTTGTATTTGTATTCATTTTGGTATTTATATTTGTATTGTATTTATTGCATTTTTTTTGTTTTTAATGATATTACAAGTTTATATGTAACATAATTTGATCACGTTTGTTGAGTTTATTATATACAGGGTTCAGTGCATTTCTTATTTAGTTTTGATAAAGCCTGTGTCAGATGAAAAGTACTCAGCTGAATTAAATGTTTTTCGATTTACTACTGTTTTTTCATTGTCTTCTGAATTTATTTGGTGTACCTTTTTTTGGAGAATTCAGAGAATTAGTTTGAAGTTTGTTTTCAATTTGTCTAACCAGTATGGTGGTGTTTTGGTTATCAGCTTCCCCCCTTTGCTCTTCCCTTGCTACACTTCTGAAAAATTGTAGCAAACTTTGAAATTTATTACTCAATGACCTCTTCCCTTTACCATAAAATCCCTTTACACTTTTAAAAAGGACCTTATTGAATATACGGGTGTATGATGTATGGGACTAGCTTCCAGAAGGCCATTAGCTCATTTGATTTACAAACCCTACAAATAGAAATGACAACATTAAAGAACACAAAATCATAATGTGACCATCTCATACCATATAGATTGCACTGTTTCATCTAACATTTCACAATTTAAAATATCTTAATTACAGAAAAACTGAGTGCCCCACTGAAATGGAAAGTAGACACATTAAATAGCCATCATGAAAACACACCAAGGGACACTAATCTGATCAGTATGCTCATATTAACACAAATAAAATGTGCATTAACTTACATTAATTGGTAAGTGCCTGCATCAAATTCAGAAATCATAGTGGGAAATGATTTCTTACTGTTAAATGACAATCTACCCATACTACTACTACTACTAATTCATATGCAAATAGAGATGAAGTTAACTGTTCAACCAAAAATACATCAATGCTGTAAAAACATTTTAGATCAGAAACAAATTAGCTGGAATAATACACATTGTTAAATTCACTAGTAACACTAGCACAAGATACAAAACAGAAAGTACAACCAACGCGTCTGGAAAAGATAGCCAGTTGTTGTCACCAAAAACTTGCTCTGTTTTTTAGAAATGTTTTAACATAAATCCACACTTTGCAAAGGCATACAACTCAAGTTAAGTACTTTTGTTCATCTGTAAGGTAATTGAACTTCATCACAATGAAGAACATCATACGCACTGGCCATTACGTAGCCTTTTCATTTAAAGGTAAAAATGCTTCCTTATAAAAACTAATTGTCTCATTAATCACACCACTTTTTAAATTTTTTACATTTCTTTCACATAGTTGCCATAAATATCAAAATATGTCATTCTCTTAAAAAATACACACACACACACACACACACTTTTAAGCATTTCTTACGTATTTTTCATACATTGTTTAAGTACAAATTTTATAAAGCAGTTTATTGTATGTTAATTCATACCATTTTTTGTCCAAGATGTACCAGTTTTAGAAATTGTGAAAGGATTTATTTTAAATAAACTTGGGTACAAAATGAGTACAACTTAGTTTTTTCAGAACATTTGATGATGAGTCATGGAATTAACAGAGAGAGAGAGAGAATGGACTAATCTCAGTGTATACAGAACTAAATAGGCTTTTGACCAGACACATAAATGCTAAATAGAGTGCACATGCTGACAGTGCAATGTTGTGGTAATGTTAGATATTCCATGTAAACAGACAGGTGGAAGAACAGTGGGTACTCATACCAGCCCCACTAACAATGTTCACTTAAGCATGATGGCAGAACTAGGAAATGTAGAGGAAGGCAAAGACTGAATGTGTGCAGGCAGGTGTCTGCTTGTCAATGTGGTGAAATGCTTTGCACATGAAGCTTAGCAGAAGTACAATACTGTTCATTGCTGGCATGGAGAAAGCAAAAAAATATACATATAACACAAATTTTCTTTACATTCTGACTGATGAGATCTGAACTGACTGCAGGCTAGAAATTTCTAAATGCAAGGCAATAGTAGTAAGATCTCAATAATGTGTTGAGTGGCCTCTGTTTAGTACAAGTCAGAATCAGTGCACTGCTATTTCATGTACTTGGGAACATGTGGTATATACAGATTGTGGGTGTGTGGTATGTATGGCTGCTTCATAGGTTCATAGGGAAGTAGTAGGCTAACTGCCCTTGCAGGTCATTTTAAGCCTAGCACATTTTATGTTGTGCTTGAATTAACCTATTCTGTTTGGTTAGAGACTAGGCCTAACATCCCATGGTCGATAATTGTATATTACCACTAATGAGAACAACTGGGATCATACCATAGATAATTTGAGGGGACCTATGCAGAGGATAAAACATTTAAGAGCTGCCTCTGTCCATTAGTAGCACGGGGGACAGTCCTGGGGTAGGTTTTGTGTTTCCCATCTATAGATCCAAGTTGCAGTTGAATATGGACAGAGATGGACTTTATTTTATGTGGATGGGGAGTCTGTCCCTCCAAACCATTCTGTTGATGTTGCAGAAAAAGTTTAGAACCCTAGACCATATATTTCTGATGCCATTTGACTTGCTGATGTGCAGCAGATCCATCAGAATTAGGTCAGAGGATGTATTGTATGCCAGACACAGGTCACCCCCTAGCAGTCTGTAGGATACTGAGTATGGTGACAGGGCTTTGAGTTGGTCCATGTAGGAGATGCTGCTTAGGCCTTGTATCCTTTTATTAAGGTATTTATGTGGGTGTTACAGTTGTATCCGATAACTGGCCTAATGAGGGCTGAGTAAAGGGAAACAATGACATATCTAAGTATAGCCACAATCCCTTTGTTTATAAGCTGTGCAATAAGAAGGATTGTCTTACAAAAATGAACACATGGTCAAATGGTAGGCCACTGGCCACATAAGTTCCCAAATCCCAAAAAAAGTAGTCAATTGTTATGGCTGTATTGTCAACATGGTAGATCCCTGTGGTAGATGACTTCCCAAAGGGTACAGTATTGCATTTTTTGGCATTTAGTTTGTGTCCAAGATTTTGGCACCAGTTATTTATTTTAACCGTCCTGCAGGATGGATATAGTCTACTTTCTGAAAAGTCAAATGACACAAAACAACAAAAATCTACATGTCTGCAGTAGGGCAAGCCTCCCTGCACCATCCACACCCCCTACATATTATATACATCAACTCCAAGATCACAAGAAAAGGGTAAATTCACTGATTCCCACTATACCACAACTTCCATACAAAAGCTTTGACATTTCAGAAAGTCAATCATATGGTCTGACCATATGAAGTTCGACTTTCTGAAGAGTTGATCTTCTGAGGGGGACTCAACAAGACACTAGAATGAAAATAATGACTGTAGCTTCACTGAAAGTCACTGTACTTTTAAACACATTGGTGAAATGAGGTAATGAGTGTAGCTTCACTGAAAGTCACCGTACTTTTAAACACATTGGTGAAATGAGGTAATGACTGTAGCTTCACTGAAAGTCACTGTACTTTTAAACACATTGGTGAAATGAGATAATGAGTGTAGCTTCACTGAAAGTCACCGTACTTTTAAACACATTGGTGAAATGAGGTAATGAGTGTAGCTTCACTGAAAGTCACCGTACTTTTAAACACATTGGTGAAATGAGGTAATGAGTGTAGCTTCACTGAGAGTCACTGTACTTTTAAACACATTGGTGAAATGAGGTAATGAGTGTAGCTTCACTGAAAGTCACCGTACTTTTAAACACATTGGTGAAATGAGGTAATGAGTGTAGCTTCACTGAAAGTCACCGTACTTTTAAACACATTGGTGAAATGAGGTAATGAGTGTAGCTTCACTGAAAGTCACTGTACTTTTAAACACATTGGTGAAATGAGGTAATGAGTGTAGCTTCACTGAAAGTCACCACATTGGTGAAATAAGGTAATGAGTGTAGCTTCACTGAGAGTCACTGTACTTTTAAACACATTGGTGAAATGAGGTAATGAGTGTAGCTTCACTGAAAGTCACGTGTAGCTTCACTGAAAGTCACCGTACTTTTAAACACATTGGTGAAATGAGTGAAAGTCACCATACTTTTAAACACATTGGTGAAATGAAACACATTGGTGAAATAAGGTAAACACATTGGTGAAATGAGGTAATGAGTGTAGCTTCACTGAAAGTCACCGTACTTTTAAACACATTGGTGAAATGAGGTAATGAGTGTAGCTTCACTGAAAGTCACCGTACTTTTAAACACATTGGTGAAATGAGGTAATGAGTGTAGCTTCACTGAAAGTCACTGTACTTTTAAACACGTTGGTGAAATGAGGAAATCCTGACTATGGACAACTATTCACAAATACAACTTTATGTATGGGGTGGAAGGCCTAAACTTTTCATGCAGGACTTTGTACTCCTTGGACTCATCATCTCTGTGATCACTACAAACTGATGAAATGCAAAATTTCCCTACTACAGCATTCATTGTTAATATTCACATACATTGCCTTGGAAAGCAAACTGTACCGCATTTCTTCCAAACCCAGTAAGTGTTACATAGAAATGCAATTAAATAATTTAGTAAAACTGATTTGCCTGCATGTTTTCCAGGATTAGAAACAGCAAATATAAATTCAGTTTATTCAAGGGCAGCCATAAGGATAGAGCCCTAACTGTGACCTAGACAACCAGGTCTGATTAGCAGTACCCATACTGCGGCACCTGACTGAGAGGTGGGAGAGGCATGAAGGAGCTTCACTTGTTCATCTCTGCTAGTGGAAAAATGAGGGGCATGTGTCCAGGGACCCACATTCTATATGAGTTCCTTGGTAAAGACTTAGGAATCCATAGATGCATCTACTTCAAGGTGAAGCAGGAATGTCTGTAGGTTCCTATGAGTTTGCAGAAGGAAGTGACAGACTCCTACGTCAACTGCACATGTAGCCCCAGGAATACTACTTCACATGCATAGGGAGTAGTGTCTACCAACACAAAATTTCCTGATTGCTTCCTAGATGATGACTTTGTGTCAGTGTGCTCTTTCCTCGTAGGGAATGAATTAGCACATGATTGACATGACTGTCAGCCAGAGGGTCAGCAGGTGAAGGGCCCAAAAATTATTAAAAAATAAATTAATTATTTTTGTTTATTAAAACCTTATATGCTTGTACCACCCATTGCTCAAGTGTTTAAAAATGGCTTTAAAGGCATTGCCATCAGCCAGATGGTTGGCAGGGGTGGGGCCCCAGAAAAAAAAAACAAATTCATGTTGTTCAGTAAATCCTTTTGTGCTTGTAATCCTGACACTCAGTGATAGCCAAGTGGCTTCAAAGTAGTGCAGTTTTTGACCACTTCAACATTCACACAGCAAAATAATTTGCATAACTGCTGTCAGCAACACTGTGATTTCATACATGAGCTAACTGATTTATATAGATTTGTAGTTCATTTATAATGTTAATGCTGTATATCTATTGATAGTTTGTGAATGCCAGTATATTGCTGGACTGTATGAAAATGCTTTCCTGCATATGTACAGGCTTTTGTTATTGTGTGCAGGTTGTTTGGTTTAGAATCCTAGATTTGTGTTGTATACTAGGCATTTTCATGAATGCTTTTCCACATGAAACTGGATGACTGGATGGAAAACAAAGAATATACCCGTGGGATCCCATGTGTGTCCCTGCTGGACAGGGAAAACAGGTGCTTACTTTGTGGGAGCATGGGTGAAATTCTTGGCTAGGCTTATAAGGGGCCTCTGGGCCAACAGCCTAGTATCATCCTATAAACCTATGAACAATTATATTATCCTGTATGAGGACCTAAATTATTACACTTAGTTTTTTCATTTTGTTTTGTTTTTTAAGACCAGAATTCTATATCTGAATAGTGCACCAGTGTTTTTCAGGACAGCATCTACATATAGTACTAGTGTGTTTGTGTGTGTGTGTGTGTGTGTGTGTGTGTGTGTGTGTGTGTGTGTGTGTGTGTGTGTGTGTGTGTGTGTTGTGTGTAGCAGCAGTGCTTGCCAGTGCCACTGTATGCATGGTGTGTGTTGTTGACCCATTTTCAGTGGGATGTATGCTGTAATGCACGTTTATGTACCACCCAGACCAATGGTACATACTGTGCCTAGCACATCACAATTGCCAGGATAATAGAGCTCTGTGGCTTGTGTTAGTGTTGTTCCTGTTTGCTATGCAGGACTGTGCTTTATGGCACAGATCTGTACAAGTGTTATTTGGTGTGTTGGAATGCTGTGTTTGCGGTGCTGCCAGGTTATATGACCTACTTAAGCATAACCGCTATGTTTCTCACAGGAGCAATTATGGTTGGTGTTGATGTCAGCAGTAATCCAATATGCCCATGGCTTGCTGATCTTTTAGCACCCAGTGTTGGATGACCAAGTGGCACTGGCTGGTCCATGCTTAGTATAATTATGTGATGTTTTATCCACTGCCTATTGAACAAACATAGCACTTTCACATGCTCAGCATGAGGAAAGTCACCAACCACATTTTACTCTAAAGAGCAGAGACTGTTGAACTATATTTAGCAGAGAAGCTATTATATGTATTAAATTGCAGTTTTGGGACTTTTTTTTAGAAAGTATAAAGTTTCAAGACAAATTATAGTAGTTAACTAGCTTCACTCCTGCATTGCAGAGGCTTTGCCCACATACACTTCTGTTTAATATGTCAAACTGGCCATACCTGATAAAGATTACTTTTTCAAGACAGTGCATTAAAATAAATGTTCTACATGTTGAATTACATTTGTCTGAGAATTCCCCTGGATATGTACTGTATGCATTATAGTAACTTTACTTATGCAGGGATATGCAAGCAATTATAAATGTGATGTGAGCCGAGGAAAATAAAATGTTACTATTAGGACACATTGAAAAGTTTAGAGATGTACTTACAGTCGAATGAATTGTTAGAACAGTGGCTTAGATATCTTATTAGTCTTTGATTATTAAAATGAAGAGGACATTAACTAAGATAACACATTTAAGTGCTGCCCTGAACCTACCCGTGGTCCACAGATAAATATACAAATGAAAAAGCTGGATAAACACATCTTTACATTTGTACAGTAGTGTGTGCAGAGTTTTTAAAGGTGAAAGATTTACATTTGAGGTGTGATGTTAAATATTATCTTTGTTTGTACCAGAGCAGGTTATGAACTGACTATTGCTGTCTGTTTATTATGCAGTATCCCATCTAGTTATGATGTAACACCCAGTATTATGCATTGCATCTATAACGTTACTGGGACTCAGTCACTCTAATCAAAAAAGGAAAAATGCAGGTTTATGTAGCATGCACATTAAATGCAAAATATTGTAAAGGGAAAATATGGGAAAGTTCATGTGTATTTATTGTGTTACCTTGGATGTCAGTGGTTAACAGTAGCTCATACCCAGTGTGTAGAGTAAGCATTCAACCATACACACGGTCACTTTCCACTGAAACCTGCTCTGAGCCTTACCCCATGTGATTTAGCTCAGCTACACTTGTAAAGTTACATCCGAAAAAAAATCTCAACTAAGTTATGAGCACTGATTTCATTATGACCAGAGTTTACTAAAGTTTGTATTTCTTTTTAAAGCTGTTGAATCCGTTTAAGACAAATGAACTTTCTTGTTAATGTACAATGTCAGTAGGTACTACAACAAAGATTAAAGAGGCAGCACACTCTCAGAACCCCTGTATTAGCAAAAGGAAATATGTTTGCTTTGTTCTATCTTCTGTTTGTTATATATCTTGAACCATTTTCAATGTTTGTATGAAGAAAATCACATAGAGGAATACAGATAAAGAGATCAGTAATTAAAAAATCTACTGTTTACAGATAATGTTTTGCTATATTTAGCATTATCTGAATGGGGCTTAGATGGTCTGTTTAAGATGTTTACATTAGTTTATTGACTATTCTGGCATTGCAGAATATTGTGGACAAGTTTGTCTATATAATACACCATCTTTAAAAAGTCTTGAAAGAATAGAAAAAGCATATACTAGACGGATATTTAAAGTGAGACACTTACCATGCAGGGAAATGATGACGTATATGAGTTAGGTACAGGCTTCTCAGAAGTGATATGTTACTAAAAGTGTCTAAAATGAGATGCTGACTGCAACATTTTGGACTGAATTTTGTGCCACATGTAAGAGATACCGGCAATAACGACCTTCTTGTTGAATTATCAGCAGTCAGTGCAGGCAATGCCAGGAATTGTCTTCCTCTTGATTTAAGACAACCTGCCTCTTTAGCAAAATGTAAGGAAGAGTTATGAATCCATTTTGAGGAGATGTATGATGACAATAATATGGTGCTAAATATTGTATAGTCTCTTTGAGTGGCTAGGAAGTAATTGATCATATCTAAAGAATTTGGGGGGCTAGGAATGCCAATCATATAGAGAGAGATTTTAGGGCAGGCCGAATGAGGGTACTTTATCTGGCTCAGTCAAATGCATGCCAAGCCAAGTAGAAAACTTTGGCTCATTTGCAAGAGAAATTACCCAAATATTGTCAAATGCTGTAATTTTAGGGAGGTGAATTGAATGATTATACTTTCATATTCCAAATAAGAAAGACAAGAAATGGTTTGTAAAAAGACAAAGCATTACAATCTGGAAAATGAGCCAGTTCCTGTAGTATACTGCTGTAGACATGAAAAAAGTTGTACAGTAGCATATAGGTTCATAGGTGTTTACTAGGCTAATGGCCCTGGGGCCTTTACAAGCCTAGCCCATAGGATTACCCTGGCATTGTGCCACCCGACCTTAATTGCCAGTGCCTCTGTTGAGTAGAGCCACTGGAGTTATCCCCGGGGTGAATTATCTATTTCCCATCCACTCATCAAGATTTCTCTTGAAGAGAGTCAGGGAGGTGCTCTGCTTGACATGTATGGGAAGTCTATTCCATAGCATGGGCAGTCTCGGTTATGAACCTGTCCCTGCAGTACATTCTGTTGATTGTGGTAATGAGGTTGAGGTCTCTGGAGTGTGTGGTGTGGAGGGATTGGAATTTCTTTAGATGTAGCATTTTCAACAGAGCTGGGTCAGACATGGCTTTTAAGTCAAGCAGAGATTGCCTCTAAGTAGGCGATATGAGACAAAGAATAGTTGGAGTTTTTTTGAGTCTGTCCATATAGGACAAGCGTTTAAGGCCTAGGATCCTCTTTTTGAGGTACTTTTGCAGCCTCTCCAGTTGTTGTAGGTGTCTAGTGAGGTACATGCCGAATGGGACATTGTACTCGATGATTGGCCTAATGAGGGAAGAGTAGAGGGAGACAATGACCTCTTTCTTCCAGGATGCAAAACCCTTAGTAATGAGATGTGCCACATAGAAGGACTTTCTGACCACAGTGGCAATGTGGTGATCAAACAGAGAGGTTGCTGTCAATCTGTGTTCCCAGATCTCTTATAATGCCTTCTGTGATCAGTGGACTACCGTCAATGTGGTAATTCATGGAAACCGGGTTTTTCCCAAAGGAGATGATGACACATTTTTTGGCATTGAGCTTAAGGCCATGGTTCTGACACCAGTTGTTGGTCTCAGTGAGGCCATTCTGTAGGATATCAACATCACATGGGGAGTTAATAATAGCTCCCAACTTGCAATCATCTGCAAACTTTGTCAGCCAGAGTCCCTTCATCTTGGCCTGGACTTCAGAGAAGTAGATACCAAACAGGAGAGGACCCAGGACCAAACCCTGTGGGACTCCACTTGTGACTAGTCGAATGTCTGACTTGGAGTCATCTACTTTCACACTGTGGGTTCTATCTGTGAGCCACTTTGCAACCCACCTAGTGATACAGGGGTTGATGCCTAGCTTAGTGAGTTTTTCTATGATTCCTGAGTGGGGAATGTTATCAAAGGCCTTGGCCAGATCAAGGTAGGCTGTATGAACCACCCTGCCTTCATCCACAGCTCTGGTGACTGACTCAAAGAAGTTGATCAAGTTGAGCAGGCATGATCTACCCTTCACAAAACCAAACTGTGTGGGATCCAGAGTTTGGAGATTCCCTATAGCCTTGTTTAATAGGTCCATGATGATGCGTTCCATAGCTTTGCATATCAGACTCGTCAGGCTAATGGGGCAATAGTTCCCAGAGTCTGTAGTCACTCCTCCCATGTGTAGAGGGATGACTGTAGCAGTGTGCCATTTGGTAGGGACAAAACCTGAGGTGAGGCTGTGATTGAACAGGGCACACAGGTGAGGTGCCAGTTCACTCTGTAGTTCATGTAGAACACAGCCAGGGATATTGTCAGGTCCCATAGAAGCTGTATTCTTGACCTTGGACAGTGCTGTTTTATGGAGAATCCAGATTCTACCATAAGAAATTGGCAACATTTTATAAAATTAGGGGAAGCAATGTAGTTGCAAAAGTCTAAACAAAACTTTGAGCTGAATGAGGCACATAGTTTTGGATATGTTATCTTAACAAACAAATTTAAGAAACTTACATGAGCTAGAAGTGAAGAAAATCAGATTCCAAAAGTTCATTTTGTAATGGAGGCAAAAGGGATTAGCCCTATTAAGAGTGGTGAGTAAAGCATATAAAATAATTCAGTTGAAGAAAAAAAGGAATATCTCAAAGAGTTAAACAAGACTGGAAGAAGCAAATAGGTATTCATATGGACAAAGATACATTTGAGGCTGAAGTATGTCACACAGTCTAGGAGGTTAAGGACATTTGCTTGACAGTGCATCTACAAATATTTTACACAACATTTAGAGTGAAACACATTCCCACCTGTTGATAATAGTTACCAAAGATGTGATGCAAATGCTGCAGGAACATGATATGTTTGGAAGTGTTATGAGTAGGAAAGCTGCAAAACAAGAACACGAGGAGATGTTAGGTGAGGTGTTTGGGAAGGAGGCTAAGGTAACATATGAGCTACATATTTACGTTTTGTTCTTTCTTCAATGTTGGGCAAACTATGAGACCACATTGTTAGGCTTATTAATGATGTTGGCTAAGAAAGTAATAACTCGTATGAAACTCCAAAGATTCATGAGTTTGCCAGTTAAGATAAATGATACATGAAGGAAATGAAAAAAGAACTTTATAAACAGAACAATGTCATGGCTAAAATATAGAAACAAGTCTTAGTAAGTAGGGAAGATGTGAATAATCAGGTGCTATGAACTAAGCATTGAAAGTTATCTAGATGAGGTCTGGAGATATTGCCCCAATAGTGAAGTGCTATTTAAATAAAACTGGAGTAGCAGACACATTAAATTACATTACTCGGGAAATGAAAAGAGATTGTCAGCATTAAGTGATGTATAACAGAATAATTTGGGGGAAATGAATAGTCTTAAATATTTCATACAACAAAAATATTTATAATTGTGTCTATTTAATGAATTCTTTGACTGTTGTATTATCAGGGTTTGATTAAAAATACATCTTCAGTTGTATTGATGATGAGATCTACACGTTTAAAGAATCCAGCACTTGCTCTATTCCCTGTAGGAGGAAATAAGGCTTACAAACCAAGTGAACAGGAAACAAGCAACTGGTAATCTTATTACAGAATCATTTTAAGTTTTAATCCACTGAGATATTATAAAGCTATAAATGCCTGCTCCTATCAAGCTTACTCAATCTGTGTCCGAATAAATAAATACATTTAGCAAACTAGGTCAAGACTATAATTATGGACAGACATATAACAAATGTTTAGAAACAAAACTATGCAGAATAAATGCTGAATACCTGTACAGAAAGTTAATATCAGGTAACTTTGAAAATGTCTTAATTATCACTTTGGTAGTAGAAACAGCAGATAGAAAAATACAAAATGTGTAACGTAAACAGCACTAGCATGCAGTAAAATAAAAATACAGCATGATACAAGGTATGGAACTAGGAATATGGGCTGCAGTAAAACTGCACGTGTAAAAAGCTTTTCAGTCCAAATTGAAGGACAGAAAATGTGTGTGTGTGTGTGTGTGTGTGTGTGTGTGTGTGTGTGTGTGTAAGTTTTAAATGTAAAAAAGTATTGTGATTGTAGTAGAATTGTTTGTACTTTGACAGTCTATTTGACTGAAAAATGAAGGTTTAGAAAAGCTTGGGATAAAAGAGCTGAAAAACTACATAAGGAAGAATATATAGAATATTCAGAAATATTTTTCTTGCATGCAGTACAAAACATAACTTTGTGAAATATTAATCCCTGCATAGTACAAATTACAGGTAAATAT
Organism: Protopterus annectens; assembly: GCF_019279795.1. Taxonomy (NCBI): domain Eukaryota; kingdom Metazoa; phylum Chordata; order Ceratodontiformes; family Protopteridae; genus Protopterus; species Protopterus annectens. The sequence goes on along the minus strand of NC_056727.1, from coordinate 722,712,902 downwards.
CAAACCTTTGAATTTTGATTTAGAAACATAACCCCAAGAATAGAAGAGAATTTTACAAAAATCCCAAATACTATTTCACAACCTACCAACATCGTTTTAAAATGCATACAACAGACCATATGAAAGTAGTGAATGTTGCTTTTGCAAAAGCTGCTTATAATGAACAAAAAGAAACATTTCTGTTGATTACTGCACAGTTACTTGGACCTAGTTAACCTGGTTGAAATCAGATAAATAAACACATTTCTAACTGGGAGATATAAAGTACATATATCCAGAAAGAGAACTTTTGGTGAAGTTGCTTAGGAAATGTGAAACTTTATTTAAAGAAGAAATGTTTATATTAAAAGGAATTGCAGCTTGCATCTGTGCCATAGGTTTTACATGCCATAAAACTATTGTGCTATTGCTAATGTACTGAGTAGGTTACCTGTTTCATAAAATCTACAGACTTGGACATACTTTATCAAGTAATTATGTCAGATATTGCAGTCAGTGTACCAGTACATAATTTGCAAATTAAAGAGTAGACTGCCAAACATGTGACTTTGTCACAAGTGCAGAAATACATCTTGAAACAGTGGTTTAAAATAATTCAAGAAAGCTTATGCCATGCTATTCTTCAAAACTAGCATTATTTTTCAAAGATGATTGTATATTTAAGAGTTGTTGTTGTGTCTTTCAGCTTTTCCTGGTTAGGGGTCGCCACAGCGGAACTCCGGTCCGCTAATGATTGGCAGTAGATTTTTACGTGCCAAGTTGCCGGCCCTGATGCACAACCTTCAACGAAGGTATGCCCATTCACGCATGTCTCCACACAGAAGACGCTCTAACTGAGAATCGAATGGGACAACGTCTTACTGTGAGATTGTATATTTAAGAGTCTGAAATTAAAATCCATCTACAGAGTCATTCTTTAGCACTAAAATTGTTATAGAATGCCCATAATGAAAGGTTTAGCCATATTCTATGCCTGGTGGCCTCATGTTAATTAAAATTGGGAAAAAGAAGTACGAATGTGTGATGATTGTCACACAAACAGTAAATCACCGCAAAATTCATCTTTACTCCTTTGTGAATGGTATGGATAGCTATTACCTAAACTGCACATGAACTAAGATAGTTAGTCCTTTGCAAGAATGTTGTATTCATATTCAACGTAAATAGATGCATGGGCCATGAGCTCGACTAGTTTACATATAACATTTGAAATCCTGAGGAAAAAAGTTTTAGCATACAAAATATGTCAGAAATGTTCAAAAAAAGTAAAAACAACTGCACAACTGGGATGAAGTTGTCACACCAGCAAAACCAGAATAAAAACGGAGTGACAACAAACACGGCTATGTAAAATAAACCAAAAAAGCCTTTATTATACCTTAGTAAGCACTTTTGTGTTGACCTCGGTGCTTTATCAGACTTGTAAAATAAACCAAAAAAGCTTTTATTATACCTTAGTAAGTGCTTTTGTGTTGACCTCAATGCTTCATCTGACTTTTTAGTTTGATGAAGCGTGCAGGTCAACGCAAAAGCACTTACTAATGTATAATAAAAGCTTTTTTGGTTTATTTTACATAGTCGTGTTTGTTGTCACTCAGTTTTTATTCTGGTTTATGTCAGAAATGTTGGCATCTTATAATGGATTTTTTTACAAGTATGACTTTGCAAACAATGAACACAAATGATTTTCATTATGACTGTACAGACAGTGAAGAACGAGAAAAAAGTGAAAAATGAGACCGTGGCAGCAAGATTGCCATGGTTCTTATTCATCTGAAGAATTATCTCAGAGATGATGGCAGGTTTTATGTCCAACAGAAGTGTTTGTGTCAGGAACTTTGTATTTGCTTTTTTGTATTTTAAAGAAAAAATACAAAAACGTTGAGTTAGAAACAGACTTTTAATAAAGATGTAAAGTTGGCAAGTTTTGTACCTGAATATGAAATGCTAGATCATGAGATCTCACTGTTTTTTTTGTTTGTTTTTTTTGTAGTGTGACTGCCTTTCTATAGACGTCCACCTTTGTTATTAGATTATCAGACCATTGTAAGGTCTTCAGTCTTTGTAATCAGTTAACATTAATGTCAGTATCATTTGGCAAAACAGTCTCTGACCTGAAAGATATAATGTAGTCTGTGGTGGCATCATTTACCTACATTGGGAACATAAGCCAGAAGACCCATTTTTGCAATTAGCTTGTCAAAGAATATACGCTGGTGCCACTAATAATTAACATGTACGTCTTTTCTCTGTTTGAAGAGATGGCTTGAAGATTGTTATATTCCAGTTGTAATGGTTTTGTGCATGTGATTGTTCCTTTTCCAGTTATTATAATCACAGCAGTTATTGGTATTTGGTTAATTTGTCAGCACTGTCATTTTGTTTCTTCAGTGAAACACAGTAGTGATCTGCTGGTTCAGTGTCTTGAATCTTTAGGATCATACATTTGCCACTAACACATGCAAGAGATGCAATTATACAGCCAAACTGGAGGCTAAGCTCTATCAATCCAAGACTGGACCAGACAGTCAAGAGGAGAAGGGAACTACTTCCATCACACCACCATTCTCACATAGACCTATGAAACCAGCACCGGTAAAAAACACACATAAATACACAAAAACATTCTCGGAGGCGCTAAATAAAAATCTGCAAAAGCAGCAGAGACCTCCAAAGCAGACACCCAAGCAACCTCCACCCCCCCCAACCCAAACCATGAAACACACACTTCACAAAACCAGTGTGCCACGCAATCACAGCCCTTAAGGGGGCCAGGATCCGCCACATAACACAAGCACTCAGGTCACTCCAGAACAAGTACAAATACGACTCTGTCATTGTCCATGTTGGTGTGAATGACCTGAGCTGTACCTCCCTGGACTACATGAAAAGAGACATGGAAGAGCTCTCTGATCATATAGCCCAGGCCGGTATGATCCTGACCTTGAGTAGCATTCTACCATCACCAAGAATGATACCCCCCTATAACGAAAAAATTATCAATTTCAACAATTGGCTAAGCTTCTTGTGTCATTCAAAGGGAATGCAGTGTCTGTCAGCCTGGGATGACATGCTCGACAAGCCACGCTGCTTCACTAGAGATGGCTTACACCTGTCACCCTTAAGCTTTTGAATACTGGTCAAGGCTCTTGCCACCCCCCATAGTGCCTTTTTTAGGCAAGGCTCAGAAGACAAACCCACTGCCATAAATAGCACAAGTAACAAAAAACTGAGGATAATGCTGCTCAATGCCAGAAGTCTAAACCTCAAAATGCATGCACTTGAGGCACTCCTCAGTATGGAGAAAGTCAATATATGTGCAGTAACAGAAACCTGGTTTAAGGCTCCAGAGAGCACCCCAGCACTACCAGGCTACAACTCATACCATACATTTCGGCTGCAAAACCCAGACTGAAATACAAAAGGCGGGGGCGTATCCACATTTATCAAGGATACCTATACCTCCAGGTTAGTGGCACAGCACGATGCTTCAGAGATCATCCACGAGCAACTAACAATGGGCAAAACTGCAATTCAAATTGTAGCTTGCTACAGATCACCCACCATGTACCAAGACCCCCATTCCGCATTTCTGGAAGCATAAAGGTCCTACCAAACACCCTGATATTGGGTGATTTCAATTACCCAAACTTTAACTGGGAGAACTACTCAAGTACTAACTCCCTTGCCCAACATTTCCTAGAATTTATAAACTCAAATGCCCTGGATCAACTGGTCAACACCCCACCAGAGGTGACAACATATTGGACCTGGTCATCACCAACATGGGCGACCGGTGTGCCACACTGGAGGTCAACCCCTCGCTGGTTAGATCTGACCATAAACTAATCACTCTGAATATCCACATTCCATCCCCACCCCCGGTCAAAGAATCCATTGTGAAAAACTTTTCAAAAGCAAACTTCACGTTACTTAAGACCGAGGTGGAAAGTTTCAAAGCCCACATGCTAAAGGATAACGCTGCCCAAGCTGCAAAATCCTTTACCAATGGCCTCTACGGGCACCTACAAGAATGCATGGATCATGCTATCCCAAGCAAAACCAAGACTCATTTCTCCAAGAAAAGGAAACCAGTCTAGTGGACCCCTGCTATAAACAAGCTATACAACAGAAGGAGGAAACTAGTACAGAAAAGAGTAAAATCCCAAGAAGGTATGACATCCCTGATCAGTATCAGCAAGAAACTACGATCCCTCATAAAATCATCCAAGGCTAGTTTCGAAAGAAAAATTGCCAAGGACTCCAAAGATAACCACAAAGCATTCTTTAGCTATGTCAAGAATCTAAGTGGCAATTCTTAGATCTGCTCAGAGTTAGTGCAGAATGGCACAAAATACACTGAACTGACCGATATCGCCAACATCCTGGCAGACAGGTTCAGTGCAAACATCACCCCCCTCTCAAACCCAAAAGGGCCCATAACCATACCAGAAGAAAGTAGTGCTCCTGAAATCACAGAAACTCAGGTTAAAACAGCCCTCTCCAAATTCCAAAAACACAGCATCAATTGGACCGGACGGTGTCCCAGGCTGCATCCTACACAAGCTCAAAGATGAACTAACCCCTCACCTAAACACACTGTTCAAACTCAGCCTCTCCACAGGTTACATGCCCATAGAGTGGTGCACAGCAACGGTTATTCTGCTCCACAAAGGTGGAGCCACAACAGACCCCAGGAACTATAGCCCTATAAGCCTGACTAGCTTGGTCTGCAAGGCTATGGAGCTCATCATCATGGATCTCATTAATAGAGACATTGGGAACCTCCAAACACTGGACCCTACCCAGTTTGGCTTTATTAAGGGCACATCATGCCTCCTAAACCTGGTGGATTTCTCTGAGACAGTTACCAAGGCTATAGACGAGGGAAAGGTGGTTCACACAGCCTACCTAGACCTCGCAAAGGCCTTCAACACCATTCTCCATTCTGGTATTATAGATAAGCTCACCAGCCTGAACATAAACCCGTACGTCACGAGATGGGTTGCCAACTAGCTCATGGACAGAACCCACATGGTAAGAGTTGGGGAACTAGGTCTGACTCTAAACCGGTTACTAGTGGTGTTCCCCAGGGCTCAGTCCTAGGACCCCTCCTGTTTGGCATATACTTCTCAGAGGTACAGGCAAGCACAGGAGGTCTGTGGCTGACCAAGTTCGCAGATGACTGCAAACTAGGGGCTATAATTGACTCTCCAGTTGACACAGACATCCTCCAAAAGGGTCTCACTGAGACAGACACTTGGTGTCAAAACCATGGCCTCAAGCTAAATGCCAAAAACTGCATAGTCATCCCCTTTGGAAAAAACAAAGTACCCACAAACTACCACATAGGTGATAGCCCCCTAAATACGGAAGATGTAATAAGGGATCTGGGGACCCAAGTAGATAGTAATCTCTCCTTTGATAATCACATTGCCAAAGTGGTTAGAAAATCCCTCTATGTGGCCCACCTAATCACAGAAGGGTTTGCATCCAGATCAAAAGAGGTCATTGTGCCCCTCTACGCATCACTCATCAGACCCATCATAGAGTACAACGCACCATTTGGGATGTACCTTACAAGACACCTGCAACAGCTGGAAAGACCACAGAAGTACCTCACCAAGAGGATCACTGGCCTCAAACAGATGCGCTATGCAGCTCATCTGAAGAAACTCCAGCTGTACTCAGTTGCATACCACCTACTCAGAGGTGATCTATGCCTGACATGCAAGGCCATGTCCAACCCAGAACTGATGGACATGCTCCACCTAAAAAAAGCCATATCCCCTTGAGCCACATGCTCTAGGGATCTAAACCTCACCACAACAATAAGTAGGACGTGCTGGAGGGATAGATTCCTGTCCCAGAGACTTCCCATGCTCTGAAACAAGATTCCAATCTAGATTAGGCAGAGCTCCGCACTAACATGAGAAACCTTGATGAGTGGATGGGAAATAGAAAGTTTACCCCGGGGATCACTTCAATGGCTCTGCTGGACAGAGGCACAGGGAACTAATCTAAGGGGGTGGCGAAAGCCAACACAATTCTGGCTAGGCTTACAAATGCCTTTGGGCAGATAGCCTAGTACCTACCTATGAGCCAAATAGCATTTCTGTTTATGATTTCAGGCTTACAAGGACCAATTTCCATGGGAAAATGCACAGATCATCTCTCTCTCTAGGTGCATCACTTATTCAGATTTTTATAGATACTTTCTCTTTATAGATGATAACTGCAGCAACTTGTTTGTGATTTGCAATGTCCAAGATTGGTGGTTAAGTATGTCACTTAAAAGAAAGCTTCCACTTACTGTGCTATTGGTAATGAGAGGATATTCATACGTTGTGAAATGTTAAGGTTTTTTTTGATGCAAAAACTGACAAATGTGTCTATGAAACATTGCTTCCTATAGACAACGTGAGTGTCCCAGCAGGAGTCACCTTGGGACAAAAGCCATCCTTACATTTGTCTTGTTATCTCCCAAGTGAGTTGCCAGCAGTGCACTTTTTCTTCATTAGCTCTTCCCGTTACTCATGCTTTCACGTTTCTTTTTTACTATGGTAGACACATCTGCTTTCAGTCTGCAAACACACGCATCAAGTTGCTTTCCAAATTCTTTGAACATTTGTGATTGCTCTTCTGTAAATAGTTGTAGTGTCTTCAGGTTGTCATCTTCCTACACAAGATTTGAATAGAGGGACGTGAGTCAATGGATCACTTTGTATTACATTAACATAAAATCCTTACCTAAAAGCATATCATCAGAAGTCTCATCATAATTCCGCAACATTCATATATTACATTAATAATGAGGGAAACATCTCTATGCTTCTACAACCCCAAGTTTTAGTTAGTTTCAACACTGAGACAAGGTGGTACTTATATGTAATCTACACCAGTAGATTGGTTGGGGTGGCATAGGCCTAGGTTACATACTTGCATCTACTGCTTTACAAGTGATCCTGGAAAGTAACTGAAAAACAATATCAAGATCCTTGGAAAGGAAAAAATAAAAAAATGACAGGAAGACAGAAAAGTCTAATTGCTCAAACATTACTCTTAAAGAACTGCTTTTGAAATAATCTTACATTGATTCTGTTGTATTTTACTTTGAGGGGTTAATACAGGAGGAGGAGGTAAGGATATGCTCCTCGTGTATGACTTTGTTCTGTCTCTAAATGCTAATGGAAAGCAACCAGAAAAAGAATAATGAAATTAATATGAGCTATTTCTAACTCATATAGAGTGTGTGTGTGTGTGTGTGTGTGTGTGTGTGTGTGTGTGTGTGTGTGTGTGTGTGTGTGTGTGTGTGAGAGAGAGAGAGAGAGAGAGAGAGACTAGTTTAAATGGATTGCAGCCAAGTTTGTTATATGCATAGAAGAACACAAAATGACTTAACTTGTAGTGATAAAAGCTTATGTTACACTTTTTATAGTTAATGAGAACATGGTTTCATCTACTATTTCAGTTGTGTTCTGAATTTACCTAAAATAACTCCAGTCACTACCACAATGAACTGGATTTTAATGTGTGTGTGTGTGTGTGTGTGTGGGGGGGGGGGGGTAGTGGTGGTAAAAAATTGTAATAAGCAGGTAGGATGCTTTCTGAATGGCACATAATAGGCTACTTACTCATGAAACTTTGGCTCAAAGCAGGTTGTTCTAGTTCTTCTGGTTCTAAATATTGCATTTGAATTACATGCCATTTGATCAAATGTTACTTTGGATGAAAAGCCATTTGCATGAGTATGGTTTCTGTAGTGCTTGTAGAAATCAGTGACTTAGAGCTACAGTTGGAGGTTGTACTGGGATTACAGTGTTAATTGTGGGTGTCATTAGGGTTATAGTGAGAGTTTGGGGTTTAGGGACTGGAATACATTAGGATTAAGTTTTAGGTTTAAACTGAGGATATGATTTGAGTTTAGAGCTTGGGTTAGGTTTAGGGTTATACTAAAGGTTGTGTGATGTCCTGAGTGTTCCGTACTGTATGTTGGGTATGAGAAGTTTGGGGTTTAGGATTATACTAAATGTTATGTCGTGTGTGGAGTGCTCCGTACTGTATGTGGGGTATGGGGAGTTTTGGGTTTAGAGTTATACTAAAGGTTGTGTGGAGTGTTCTGTACTGTATGTGGGATTTTAGGGTTATACTAAACTGTAGTTCTTCAGTGATAGCGGCTGCATTTTTGCATGCTTTAGTGATTACAGTATTGTCTACATGCAGAAAATAGCCTAATTGTGGAATGTTACAAGGTTAAGTCATTAATAAGCACTGTAAACAAGAGGGGTTGTAGTACGAATCTCTGAGGTTCGCCCATTTATATTCTACCAGTGTCAGAATGTATTTTAGTTCAGAGTCTCTGAATGTTCTTCCTGAAAGATTGTGAACCATAAAGTTATCTCATTAGAAAATCCAATGGGTTTAATTTATTAATCAGTACTTCATGATTAACAGTCTCAAAGGCACATTCCATGTCCAAGAATATTGCCCCATTTAATGGACTCTTACTGTTGTGTGTTAGCTTAGTGTAAGAAAAGGATACAGTTATAGTACTGCATTTGGGCTTAAAGCCATGCTGCCTGCCTGCAAGAATATCATATTTAGATATTTAGTCCTTAATTTTGCCAGAGTAGCTTTTCCAGTATTTTGCCACAAAGCCATAATTTGGCTATTAGATGATAATCTGAGGCTGTGGTGGGTGATGGGATTTTAGGTATTAGTCTAATAACAACATATTTGAAACTATGTGTGTTGGAATGCATGGTGAGATGCAAGTTGTAAGTAAAGGTAAGGAGCATAAACATTGTCTGCCTAGTTTTGCTATGTTAGGATGAATGGTATGAAACATGGGCTTGTAGATGTAGTCCATTTTGTACATTAGCACTTTGACATGGTCTTTGGTTATTACTTGGGGTGGAAAGGGGGTCTGCAAGTATTTGTGCAGAGGGATACAAGGAGGAACAGAAGGGTAAGAGTTGAACTGGGGTGCAAAGGTTGGGCCTTGACAGGATATATTATGAAAGGATGCTTTGAAAAACATTTGTCTTAGGTTTATGACTACCTGTTCAAGTATGGAATTTTTTTTTTGGTACCTAGATTATTTAATTCCATGCCAGAAATTTTTACTCTGCCCTAGATATTTTGCGTGCGTTTTCCTGACATTAAAATGCCTCTCTGTGCAGTTTAAGGTACACACAGGCCAGATTTTCAAGATTTCTAGGCTTGGTTCTTGAGACTTGTGCGATGTTTTAAATATGATGTTAGCCAAGGAGTAAATTTTCATCTGAGTCTTGCTTTTTTGAGTAGAAATAGCCTGTCTCCAATGGGTGATAGGAAGTTATAGAATGAAGACCATGTGGAAGTTACATCTGTGCATTAGTATAGCATGTTCCAGTTAATTTAAAGTAATTCTACTTTAAGGATATTTTCTGCTATGATGGGAATATGCCTTAATATCAGAATTTCAGGGAGGGGGTATTTTGTCTTCTTTAGGTTCCCAGATAGTATGGACTTTGCACTGGTCAGTAAGAGAACTGGGCAATGTAAGTACTGAGCAAATTTTATATTAGTGTGTATAATGTCTGTTGTTGAAGACTTACTAGTATGTAGGATTGGTCTTGTCCCCTGTGACATCAGCCGTGTGAAGCTAAAACTGGAGGCCAGGTAAGTCAGTTCTTGGTTTTGTTCTTTTCTTGCCAGTCTATCATCTCAGAAGCAGCATTTATTTAGGTTGCATAGAGGCGATTTGAGTTTTCTCTTGAAGAGACTGAGATTGTCTAGTTGCCTAATATGGGGTGCCAATTGTTTCAAAGTGTGAAGGAGATTTTTGAGAATGCCTTTTCTGTGGTAGTCAGTTTGAATGGTGGCCGAGCCATTATAGTAATTTTGTGATTGCCATCCAGATCAGTGACCTCCTTAAAAATATGCTGAAGAATGTTTTGGTGTGTCTTGGTGAGCAAAGCTAACTGTATCTGCAATAATATCCCGTTTGGATACAGATCAAAGGAAGAGCTGAATGAGGCAGTGATACAAGGTTTAGGTTTGCAGGTTTATCTATAAGCAGAGCAACCCCACCTCCTTTCCCTAAAACTGGTTCTGTTACAAAAATGTCAGATTTCTAAAGAAAAGCGATGGTGATAACTGAAACATTTTTTTAGCCAGGAATGACATTATTTTTATGTGATGTGGTTCAAAGTTCATATTGTGCCCATTTGATGTGAAGGTTGCAAGCATTTAGGTAGCTCAATCTGAGATCCATACAACCGTAAAGTATTTGGAGAAAAGCTCCTTTCTGTATAATCCACTTTAAATATAGAAAGTAATAGGATAATTTCTAGGAACTTTGTTTTCTTGATGCAGGTCTTAGAGTATGTAGGTAAGCTGTTCTAGAAAACGGGTTAGGTATCCAGAGTTGTTGGTCCAACAAGCTGATATCTCAGTTTTGAAATGTGCACTTGAGAAGGTGGAGGCTAGTATGGAAGCAGGTAATTGGACTAGAAGTGTCTTGAGTACAGTACATGTGATAAAACAGTGTAAACAGAATTAATATAGTAATGCCTATGAAATGCATGATGTATGTGATGGGGAATATAGTCATTACAATTCTAAACAATAAGATTATGGGCTAGATAACACCTACACTAAGTGTACACAATCTGTATTTAAGAACATCCTTAACATATTTGTTGTACTTTCTAGTCATTCAGAAAGATTATACAAAGCTTAAATGTAGTTTACACTTTATGATAACCTTTATGAATTCCCCTCAGTATTTAAAGCTGCAAGAAAATCAGTTGAAAAACTAAAATTCAGAGGAAGAAGGTGTGAGTTATGTTTGTGTTGTCTGTTCACTCAGAACAGTGTATACTTAGCGCAGGCGTAAATGAATCCTAGAGCAGTGGATGAGATATTACTTATAAACTGTTAGGCATATGGATAGTGGGAAGAAAGTAGTGGAGTATAAAGCTTATAAATTGGGAGTACAGGGGTCTGGTATTGTGTGATTAAAAAGTTGAGAATTAGAGTAAAGGAAAAGTAAATATGGATGGAGTAAAGGAATATCATAAAATTAGTGTGTGTGTAATAATGTTAGTGTATGTGTAATAATGTTAGTGTGTGTGTAATAATGTTAGTGTATGTGTAATAATGCTAGTGTGTGTAATAATCTTAGTGTATGTGTAATAATGTTAGTGTGTGTGTAATAATGTTAGTGTATGTGTAATAATGTTAGTGTAATGTGTAATAATGTTAGTGTGTGTAATAATGTTAGTGTGTGTGTAATAATGTTAGTATATGTGTAATAATGTTAGTGTATGTGTAATGATGTTAGTGTAGTGTGTAATAATGTTAAGTAAATGACGGGTAAGTATGGATGAGATAAAGTTGCAGCACAATATCAGTATGGTGTGTTCATATACATTTAAGTAGAGTTAAAAAGGTCTTCGGTACTGGTTAGGGAAGAAGTGAGATCGTAAAAAATGCTGTTAGAAAAAAGGTTCTATGTTAGGAGTGCTTTGTATATGGAAGCATTATTTTGTTATATGGGGAAAGAATGTTTGGTTGATGAAACCAAATGTGAGAAGTAATTCTATTATATGGAGATAGAATGCTTGGTAGAAATAATTTTTGTCAGTTATGAGTATGGATTTGGGTTAGCAGGTGGTTGGTGGTTGTCTTTTTTGAGGTGATATCACTAGAGGGTAGGTTATGAGTGCAGCTCCATAACTATAAATAAATGAGGTCAAGGGTAAGTTGGTGGTCTTAAGGCAGAGCAGTTTAGCACAGCCGAGTGGAGCAAGGCTGTGTTAACTGGGCTCCCCTTGTCCCAAACCTGCACCAAAAACAACCAGTTCTTCCCGGAAGAGATACAGCATCTTAGACAAGTCCGCTTTCCTCTTGGTAGGAAATGCATTCTTACTTAGCATTATTTATGTAACAAATTAAGGCAAATGCAATATTTAGTAGAATAAATTATAAGAATACTGCGGTGGTGGTGCTGCGGTAGCATTGTCACCTCACAGTAAGACATTGTCCTGTATGATTCTCAGCTAGAACGTCTTCTGTGTGGAAACATGCGTGAATGGGCATACCTTCATTGAAGGTTGTGGGTCAGGGCCGGCAACTTGGCACGTAAAAATCTACTGCCAATCATTAGCGGACTGGAGTTCCACTGTGGCGACCCCTAACCGGGAAAAGCCGAAAGACACAAGTAGAATAAATTATAAGAGGGAGTTGCTGGAAGCTGCCTGAGTTTTTTTATGTAGGCTACAACTTCTAGAAATAAGATCCTAGTTATTCCTTTCAGTTTGTTAGGAACACTGCAGCTATACTTGATTTACGAGAGTAGTTGAAGCCCTTTCTGAGAGTAAGTGATCTGAAGACTGCTAAATCCCAAATTCCCTTCCCTTATAAAGCTCACAGAAACTTGGTTAAGAGGTATGATTGTTGAGAGTCTTAACATTGCACATTAGTTCTTTTCTTGTCATAATCTAATTTTCTTGTTTGTAAAATAATTATTTTGCATGTATCGTGCTTCCAAGGGTTTCACCATATAAAGAATGGTTCTCCAGACTAATAAATCCTGATGCTGCTGGATTTCTAATGGTTGATTTAATGTTGTCAGTTTTCATTCTATCCTCAACTGATGGGTTTGGATCCAATCCTCGGATCCAACTCGGACATTACTAAAGCTCTTGCCAACCAAAAAACTCTCGAGCTTCTCCCTTACCCATAATGCACCAACCCTAAGTTACCGCAGATCTCGTTTGCCACTTTTTGCAAAAGACGTAGTTGACAATAGCTCTCTAGTGTTTTTTCAGTTAAGTGATATAATTATTTTTTAAACTTTTTTAATCTTAATTTGCCTTACTTTTTATATAGCTACTATCCTTTACCTTCTCTATCATACAACTTCTTTAAAATGCTTTTGTTAGTATTTTCCTTTCCTCTTTATACTTGGTGTAGTTGTTATTACCACTGCTGGTAGTTTTTCTTCTTTCTTGCTGTCATAATATATAAAATAAAATCTGTTCTATCCTAATTTTGATTTTTTATAGTGGTAGTTATGGTGGTGAAAGGTCCCACTGGACTTAAAAAGTATGTTAAGTGTGGGGCAAGCTTCTTATGTCTGATGCCCACACCATGTGTGGTTACTGTCTTGGGCCTTTATATCTTCAAGAAGATTGTTCCATCTGCCATGGGTTCAACCCTAGGGCACTTGTAGAAAGAAAAAAAAATAAGCTTCTTTTCAGCGGCTTGCTACCTTCTGCCTCTGGACAGGATATATCTGGAGATCAGACTCCCGAAAGTAAAGGTAAAGAGTCAAAAGCTTCATCTCCAAAACCATTTACATCATCCAGCCCAGTTTTGGAGCTGTCCAAGTAAAGCTCTAAGCTGGATCCAACCTCACCTTTGGATCGGGAAAAGAAGAAATTGATGGACTCGTCCACCTTTGAACTGACAAAGGAGCTATCACATCTGACTAGCTTGAGCCCTGTTTCTCTTCCAAGGAATAGGTATTTGCCATCTGCTGATCTGGTGCCTTCAGGGGTAGCCCTCACCTTTTTTTTATCTTCACCAATTAAAATCCCCCTCTAAACTTTCAGCTCATTCTTCAAGAAGTTTGATGGAAGAAGATGTGGAGAGAGTGGTGCAGAAGATCCTCTCAGCGCAGAGTCAGACAGGTGTCTTGTTGGTTCCTACACCCTTGTGTCAGGAGGTATGCCCTTTGACTACACCCCCCATTCCATGTTCCTTCTCTGATTCATTCGACTGTTTCAGAGTCCCTGAACCCAAGCCTTCCAGCTTCATCTGTCTGGGATCTGAAGATAGAAATATCTTCTGATCTGAAGTTTACTCTGAGTTCTCCAGTTCAGTTGGATCCAGAGGGTCCTGGGAGCTGTAGCTTCACTATCAGATCTGGGGTGTTACATTAGACTCCGAAGTTGTTGGAGCTGACTCTGCATGTTGGAGCCTTGGTACTGGATAGCGGAACTCTAGCTTCCACATCAGGGAGATTGTTTTCAGAGTGGGAGAGGATGGCAGTCCAAAAGCTTGTCTTTTCAATGCTGAGGTCTATGCTTTCTCCAGAGTGGTCTGCCTTCGAGGCTGTGAAGAGGGTGTTTTCTGCCTTGGCAGAACAGACAGATCCAACCCCCCTTGGATCTTCAACCTTCTACCCTGATGTCTCTGCACTTGGAGCCTGATCATTCTTTACCACAGGGACAGCCAGTCTGAGCCACCAGGCTTCCCAGCAGGGTGTTTCAGTTTCTTCCCAGAGCATCACATTGAGGAGGTCCCTAGGAAGAAAAAGTGCAACAGGAAGCACTTGGACTCTTCTCAAGAGTCAGTCACGGATGATACAGACTTTGATGAAGGTGAAGGGTCCCCATGGTCACCTCCTGAAGATGTCTCATTTGGAGATATCCTTGAGATCTTTAAAACAGAGATGTGGCTGGATGCCCAGCAACCCTTCATCCAAGGAGTCGGTATTCCTGGAGGCTTTCAGTACTAGGTTGTCTACGTCCTGGTTTACTCCACCTGAGGGTGAGTTTATTGACTTAATCTCTCAGTGGGCATGGAAGGAGCCCAGCACAGTAAAACCCATATCCAGGAGACCAGATAAGATTATGGCACCACCTGCAGATAAGGAATTGTGGGGTAAAGGGGTGCCCATTGATGCCATGGTTGTAGAGGCAGCCACCAAAAAGGAACTTGCTGAAGAGAGTGCCACTGTTCATAGGTTCATAGGTAGGTACTAGGCTATCGGCCCAAGGCCCTAAGTAAGCCTAGCCAACAAGGTTCCCTAGCTTACGTCACCCAAGAAAGTTAATTTCCTGTACCCCTGTCAAGCAGAGCCACAGAAGTGATCCCCGGGGTGTATTTCCTATTTTCCATCCACTCATCAAGATTTTTCTTAAAGAGTGCTAATGAGGAACTTTGCTTGACATAGATGGGTAGCGTGTTCCAGAGTATAGGAAGTCTCTGGGACAGGAATCTATCCCTCCAGCATGTCTTGTTTAGTGTGGTGACAAGGTTTAGGTCCCTAGAGTGTGTAGCTCGGAGGGATTGGGATTTCTTTAGGTTTAGCATGTCCAACATCTCTGGGTTTAACATAGCTTTATATGTTGGGCAGAGATGTCCTCGGAGTAGGCGATATGCTACAGAGTAAAGCTGGAGTTTTTTGAGATGGTCAGTGTAGGGCATCTGTTTGAGGCCAGTAATCCTCTTTGTGAGGTACTTCTGTGACCTTTCCAGCTGCTGCATAGGCCTTGTGAAGTACATACCAAAAGGGGCATTGTACTCTATAATGGATCTAATGAGTGACGAGTAGAGGGGAACAATGACCTCTTTTTTCCTGGATGAGAACCCTTTTGTGATGAGGTGTGCCACATAAAAGGATTTCCTGACTACTGTGGCAATGTGATTATCAAAGGAGAGATTACTGTCCACCTGGGTCCCAAGGACTCCTCACACATTCGGCGTTAAGTAGACTGCTGTTTATGTGGTAGTTCATGGGTACAGAGTTTTTGCCAAAGGGGATAACAATGCACTTTTTGGCATTGAGCTTGAGGCCATGCCTCTGACACCAGGCATCTGTCTCAGTGAGGCCCTTCTGTAGGATGTCCACATCATTTGGGGACTCGACTATAGCTCCTAGTTTGCAGCCATCTGTGAACTTCATTAGCCAGAGGCCTTCTGTGTTAGCCTGTACTTCAGAGAAGTAGATACCAAACAGGAGAGGTCCCAGGACTGAACCCTGTGGTACACCACTTGTCACTGGTTTGAAGTCAGATTTGGAGTCTGCAACTTTTACAGTGTGGGTTCTGTCAGTGAACCATTTGGCAACCCATCTTGTGATGTAGGGATTTATACCTAGTTTAGTGAGTTTATCTATAATTCCAGAATGGGGGATGGTGTTGAAAGCCTTGGCGAGGTCAAGATAGGCTGTGTGAACCACCTTACCCTTGTCTATGGCTTTGGTGACTGCCTCAGAGAAGTCGATCAGGTTCAGAAGGCATGATCTGCCTTTCACAAACCTGAACTGGGTGAGGTCCAGAGTTTGTGGCTCCCCCTTTGTGGAGTGGGATAACTGTTGCTGTGCACCATTCAGTGGGCACAAAGCCTGACGTGAGACTATGATTGAACATGGTGCTTAGGTGGGGAGCCAGTTCATTCTGAAGTTCATGTAAAATGCAGCCTGGGATGTTGTCCGGTCCCATGGATGCTGTGTTTTTGGTTTTAGAGAGTGCATTTTTTACCTGCATAGATGTGATTACAGGGACTCTGCATTCTTCCTGTATAGATATAGGCCCTTTAGGGGGTGGGGGGGGGGTAAAGTTAGCACTGAACCTATCTGCCAGGATGTTGGCAATATCAGTTGGTTCTGTAATTTTTGTGTCATTGTGCTGTAACTCAGAGCAGATCTGGGTGTTGCCGTTGAGATTCTTGACATAGCTATAGAATGCTTTGTGGTTGCCCTTAGAATCAGTGGCGATTTTGTTTTCATAGCTAGCTTTGGGGGATCTTATAAGGGATTTCAGCTTCTTACTGAGGCTGACCAGGGAGCTCCTCCACTCATGGGATTTTACTCTCTTTTGCAACAGTTTCTTCCTTCTGTTGTAGAGTTTGTTTATGGCAGGGGACTACCAGATTGGCTTCCTTTTTTTGGAGGATAGCATCTTGGTTCTGTTTGGGATATCACGATCCATGCACTCGTGTAAGTGCTTATAGAGTGCATTTGTGTAGGATTCAGCAGTTGTAACTGTATTGTCCATCTGCATGGGTGTCATAAAGTTCACCACTTCTGTCTTAAGAAGCATGAAGTTGGCTTTGGAGAAATTTTTTACCATGGTTTCCTTAATGGTGGTTGGGAGCGGGATGCAGATATCTAGGGTGATTAGCTTATGATCGGATATGACCAACCAGGAGTTGATTTCAGGTGTGGAACACCGGTCACTCATGTTGGTAATGACTAGGTCTAGCATATTGTTGCCCCTGATGGGAGTGTGGATAAACTGATTCAGGGCATTGGAATTTATGAATTCCAGAAAGTGTTGAGTGAAGGAGTTGGTACGTGAGTAGTTTTCCCAGTTAATGGTGGGGTAGTTGAAATCGCCCATTATTAGGGTGTTTGGTTGAACCCTAATATTTTCCAGTATATCAAGAAAAGAGGAGTGGGAATCTTGGGGCATGGTGGGGGATCTGTAGCAAGCTACAATTTGGATTGCAGTTTTGCCCAGAGTTAGTTGCACTTGGATAACCTCGGATGCATTATGCTGCGCAACTAGCCTGGAGGTGTGGATATTCTTAATGAATATGGACACACCTTCACCTTTGGTGTTCTGGTCCAGGTTAGATGGCCGAAAAGTGTGGTATGAGTTATAGCCTGGTAATGCAGGGGTGCTCTCTAGAGCCTTGAACCAGGTCTCAGTCTCTGCACAGATATTGATGTTCTCTATTTTAAGGAGTGCCTTGAGTGAGTGCATTTTGAGATTTAGACTTCTAGCATTGAGTAGCATTACCATCAGTTTTTGCTTGCCTGTTCCTATTACGGTGGTGAATTTGTCATTTGAACCTTGCCTAAAAAATGGCACTATAGGGGCGGCAAGAGCCTTAGCCAGTGTCCGGAATCCCAGGGGCGACAGGTGCAGGCCATTTCTGGCAAAGCATCGTGGTCTGTCGACCATATTGTTCATCCCCCTAACAGGGAGTCTAGGGTGAGGTACAGGTTTGGGAAGTATATCTATGCTTCAGCGACCTTCGTCTTAACTCATTCACTCCAATGGAGCTCAGGAAGTTGGCACAGCAACTTCCAATAGACAGACCCTAAGCCTTTTGACAGAATCAAATTATGTACTCACATTTCAAACAAATCTTCATATCTCTGGAACCACAGGGGTTATGAAAGTATAAATGGCAAACCCTTCAGCATAAACTATTTATATAGTGGTAGTATTCTTTAGGTTCTAGGTCTTAAACCAAATTTCATAAGTCACAGTAAACGCAGATACTATTACTTTATAATATTTTATAAACAACTTACAATATCTCAGCAACCACTCAAGTTACATACATACTGTCAGCAGCATTTTATTCATATAGCTGAGAGCTTCCACATGAGGCTATAATATCATTAAAAGCAACAGATAATATCCCTTTACCTGCATTAGACATAGGTCAAATATTAATGCAGTTGAGTTTGCCATTGTGTAAGCTTTAAGATGAAATTTTTTAAAAACCTTTTACATAGTATAGATTTGGAATTATTGATGCAAATATGAACAAGCAATATTTGGTGCCTAAAGGCATCAGTGGGAGTTAACAGCAGATGCACCTGGAAGCATCACACAAATGTAATGAATTAAGGTCTCTGAATTATTTGGCACATTTTAAAAGGTTACAGAGAGATTTGATAACAGAACTGTCAAATAATCTCTCAGGATTCGTTCCTGTAGAGGTCCAGTCATCTGTGACTTCTCACTTGGCTACCCTGCAAACTGTTTCAAATTCATCCATGAGGCTCATTTTGAATGCATGTGAAGGAACCTCCAGAGCTAGTGAGTTCAGACATTTCCATCAGGAGACATGCCTCTATGCTCCTATGTGAGTTTGCAGAGCCCTTGAAATCATCGTTCATCAATGCTGCTTTGACGACACATCTTCTTTTGGCCCCAAAGTGAAGAACATATTATCCAGGTGTGAGAAGGATGAAAAGATCCTGTCTGCAGTGGGCATACATTTTTCTGCCCCTCAGACATTGCTTTCAAGGAGTCAACAAGGTGCTCAAAAGATGTGGTCCAGGAAATCCAAGGGTCCTTTCCAGGGCACACATAGAGGAACTTCCCCCAGGGGCACAGGGCGAAACTCCAGTGGTTGACGACACCACTGCAGCAGAGGAGGCCCACAAAACCAGGGGTCTAGAGCTTTTTTCTTGGACAGACTGTACCAGCACTCCTGAAAGGAGGCCTGATTGTCACCCTCTGGAGGCAACTGGGGGTCATTTATCCCCTGCACCAGAGAGCCTAGCCAGATATAGCAAAAGATACTTGGGTGCAAAGGATTATATCCAGAGGCTATATAATACCATTTTCCCTTCCACCCCCAATCTCAAGGAAAATCCTAAATGTTCCACTCAATCAGAGTAAAGAAGCAGCAATTCAAATGCAAAAGCTGCTAGAAAAAAAGAGTCATCCAAGAGGTCCCACCAGACCAGACAGAGTCCAAAACTTACTCAAGGTTCTTTTTCGTGTCAAAGAAAACAAGGGACTGGAGACCAAATTTGGTTCTCAGCAAATTGAACAAGTCAGTTCAACACACGAAGTTTCGGATGGTCATGGTTCAGTCCATTCTCTCTTTTCTGGGCAAGCATGACTGGATGTGCTTGACAGACCTTCAGGATCTGTACTATAACATAAAAATAAACAGATGATCCAGAAAGTACTTGCGCTTCTGTCTGAGAGCCAGTCATTACCAGTTCATAGTTCATTCCTTTGGTCTTACTAGAGCCTCTAGCAGGGGTGTAGCTAGGATTTTCAAATTTGTACTGACAGCTCTCAAACTGCTACCCCCCTCCCCAGCCAAGCTACGGCCATTCTCATAATTTACGGTTCTCTCTTTTAGTGTCGATGAAGAGGCATTCGCTGTAATGCCTCTTCAGTAATACAATATAAATTCACTCAAACTCGGTTCCTTGAATTGAAAATTAACCTGAAAGGTCAGTTCTTTGAAAAATGCAGCATGGTAGTTGGGGTAGAGACTTTATGCTTTTGTTTTCTGTAACTTAGGTACAGGTTTTGAGCTTGAGTAAATTACTAACCACCTGCTACCACTAACTAGGATGTTTCATTCACAGACACACCCCTACCTACCTCTTAGTGCAAGAAATATGGACAAAGCCTAAAATAAACAGGGACAGATATTAAATAATGCTCTCGTGAACTTAGAAAGTTGCTAGAATAACAGGATTTGTGCTAGTATGAATTTTTCTAAAGGAAATGAAGTCTGAAGCTCAAATGTCTGTCATTATTTAGCAACTTCAGCCTTCAATGATTTTCTAGAAAATAACAAAATTTATGAGGAACAGACAAAAAATATGGGGCAAAAATCTGGACATTCTGCAAAACTTGGACAGTTGAGAGGTATGCTACCTACCACACACACACAAACACACAACCTCTCAACCTCTTACAGCAACAAACTCATAAATAAAACTGAGGCAAAGGCCCAAAAATAAGGACATTTTTTTAAATATTGCTCTTATAAACATAGAAAGATAATAGAATAGCAGTAGTTCTTGCATCAGTACGAATTTTCTGAAAGGTATGAAATCTGAAACTGAAATGTCTGCATTATTTTCTAACTTCAGTCTTTAACAATTTGCCACTAATTTGCCAGAAAACTGCAACTTTATGAAAAACGGACCAAAAATGTGATGCAAAAATATAAAATTGCCAGACAATACAGCTGGGAACCTGTCAAAGGAGGGACACCATTTTAATATGAGCACAGTTAACTTAGAGCAGCTGACAAAATTAGAGAATCTACATGCATTTCTGAAATAAAAGTAATGTACAACTCTGATCATTACAGTTATTTATAAAAGTAAAGTAAACCCTCTATGTTTTCTTCCAAAATTGCTATTTTGTGGAGGGATCATTAGGGGAAGAGCAACAGTTTGAGCCAAAATCAGGGACAGTTGAGGTTTGGCTATGCCTAATTCTATAAAGCAATTTGCATGTACCTCTCAACCTGTTAATGCAATAAATCTGGACAAGGCCAAATATATTGAGGGAACATATAAACAGTACTAAAAATTGCTCTTCTATAAACTGGGACAGTTGATAGAACAGGTCTTATTTTAGCATGCATTTTTCTGAAGGTTATAAAGTCTGAAACTAGTGTGTCATTATTTAGTGACTTAATTCCTAAATCATTTGCCAGAAAACCACAAATTGAGGAACAAACCAAAAATAAGAAGCAAAAAATCTATTCATTCTTTGAAAATCTGGACAGTTGGGAGGTATAGATTCACACAATACCAATCTATAACTACGTACAAGATACTGGACCAGGCAAAACAAACAGGTGAAGCACACTACTTGTTTCATAAATTACCTATAATCCACCATTATTTTTCAAACAAACACTAATTCAGACTCTTGACTAAACTGGATAATTCTTACATTTTCCACAAACAAAAAAAGAACACTTCTTATAATTAGAATCTGCCTTTCACCCCCCTACCCACTATCCATGTTCAAAGGCTTCATCCTTCTACATGCCAAAACACCCCAAAACAACAACCTGACCATGTTAGGATCAGCTTCAATTGCTTAGGATCTAGTGCCAAAGATAAGGCAGAAATCCTAGCAGACTTAAGTCTTATCTATCTTAAAAGTGAGGCTGCTCTTCTAAACCCACACTCTGGCAAGCACTTACTTCTAGACCTAGTAATCACAAGCATCCCAACCGGTATATCCAACCTCACCATATGCACTCTCCATCAATAAGCAGTGATTCATTACCTTCACAATAAACAATTAGCAACTTAATCATCCACATAATCCAATTCCCATCAGATCAAAAGCCACAAATAAAATCATAAAACTAAAAGATCACCTGGACACCTTCGATTAGTTCCCCTACTTGCCATTAAAGTTCCCAGCAAAACAGCTATTAACCTTTCCCATGGTCTCTTCCAAATGAGAAACAATTTCTTCCTTTCAGCTCTGCTTCACTCACACAAAACACCTGGCTAGCTGAGGAATTCAAATATCTACTTCAATGAAGCATGGCCTTAATGCAAATACAGCCCCTCCCCAGAATCCCAAACCAAATTTACCTTACCATGGAACATAACTAAACAACACATTCAGATGCAGAAATAAAACTACTATGAAATACATACAGGGAAAATGCAGATCTTTACTTAAAAGTTCACAATTTGCCTGAATCAGTTAATGTGTAGAATATCTACAGGGCTATTGTATAGTGTAGGTATATATATATATATATATATATATATATATATATATATATATACACATATACACATATATACTCTTATTTCAACTAGAATACGGGATACCCATAATAGTTGCAGCTTGCATGAGAAACATTTCCATCTTGTAAATCATCGCCAGTAAAACATGTCACTTCTTCACTAGATCTCATCACTAGATCACTTCTTAAAGAACACCACTGTCTGACTATCTAAAGTCAGATGACTCCCAATGTAAGAGAGAACACACTTCTGTCTAGGCACACTCCTTAATAGAACCCTTTCCATAGTCACATCTTCCTCACTCACATATAAACTCTTCTCTAAAACTCTTTCATATAACCTCAGAAACCCCTGACAAAGCCAACACTGCAAGCTCTAAAAGCAAATCTCCATTGCAAACAATACATTCTCAAATATGGCTACACAGCTATGTAATTCCCTTATTGCCACATGAAAGATCATCAGCCCTACTCAAAATTCAGAAACCAACTCAAGGAACATATCTTCACTCATGCCTAATGCAGCTGCCTTCAGAAAGAACATATTACACGAACTCAACTATCTCATCACTCCAGTAATACTGCTTGTCATGCCTTAATCTGAATGTACTCTAACTTTCTTGCCTTCACTCTCTACTTCACTTCCAGATTCCACCACTCTTTGGGCTTTTTAGCCTCTTAGGAGGCATACACATTTCTTAAACCTGTACATTGTAACAGCTGAAGATTTGAATTACTGCATATTTATTTTGTTGACGTGTATTGTAATATAGCCATCTGCCACCCTCTTTCCCCATTTTTGCAAATGAGGTTATGGTGTCACCTCAACATGACAATCATCTAAAGCTAATAATCAGACTACCAGGAGACTAACACCTGCCAAAGTTGGTCTTACATACTTTTTTGGATTCAGCCTACCAACTCCCTGGCATCTGCCTTGTCGCTTCTACAGTGCTTTTTTTGTGTTTATTTGTTTGGTTGGCACTTTTGTGGTCTTAGCACTGTATTTTCCACTTTTTTTATTTTACGTACTACACACGCGCACACACACACTCTTCATATACTCACCAACCCTCGGGTCTTATGAAGTGAGACCAACATAACGGATCCTTCTCCTGCTTCGACCGACCACCATAACGCTTCCCGCTCGGATGAGACCAAAATCCTAATCCTCCTTCCCGCTCGACCACCATAACGGTTCCCGCTTGGATGAGGCCAAAATCCTCCTTCCCGCTCGGAAAGCATTTGAACTGCATGTGCGGTGAGCTCTATTCCAACTGGCTGCCCTGATGAGCTGACGTAGCTGACGTCATCATGCAGTAAAGCGCGAAAAAGTGAAAATTTAAAATGCTACCCCCCCCTTCTACATAACTTGTACTGAAATCAGTACAGTGCGTATGCCTCCCGACGTCCCTGGCCTCTAGGATATTCACCAAATGTATGCAGTGAGACTGCACGGATTCCGGATGTTTCCATATCTAGATGATTGGCTCATTACTGCCCCGACCAGACATCAATTTATATGGGCAAGAAATCAGGTTGTCCAGACTTGTTCTTATCTGCAGATAACCATAAACTATGACAAGTGTAAATTGGAACCAACTCAAAATTTGGAAATCAAAGGAGCAGTTTTCAACGCAAACTTAATGATAGCTTCACTGCCCCCCCAAGGGTCCAGACCGTAAGATCACAGGTCAGGAAAATGGTCTAATATTTCAGCCCACTTGGTCCTTCCAGCTCTAGGATCAATGTCAGTGGTGATAACATAGTACCTTTAGTCAGATCTTACATGAGGATTCTCCAGTGGATGTTAGCAATACAGTGGTCGATACTTTATCAACCCATGTCAACTCTGATTTGAATTACCCAGACATGCAAGAGAGATCTCAGGTGGTGGATTCAGTCACATCACATTCTACAAGGCTGTCTGTTCATTCCCCCTCAGTACAAAGCCATAGTGACCATGGATGCTTCCTAATTGGGGTGGAGGGGGCCTTTTCTGGGGAATACAGTTCAAGGCACTTGGTCCCCCAAAGAAACCACTTTGCATATCAATGTCCTAGTTATGAGAGCAGTGCTTTTAGCATTGGAAGTCATCCAAAATTCTTTCCAATTTGGGGATGATTGCAATTCAAATGGGCAATATGTCAGTAGTTTGGTACATCTACAAACAAGGAGGGGCTAGATCATATGCCTTGTTTTGAAAAGCAATCAGAGTGTGGCAATGGGTGATCTCTTCCAACTGCTTTCTCACAGCAATGCACATTCCAGGTAAGTCCAACATAATAGCAGACAAACTGAGCAGGTGCACTCTTCTGCCTCACAAGTGGGCTCTCTACAAGAATGTGATGGAAATGATTTTTCGTTGATGGAGCTAGCCTTGCTGCAATCTTTTTGTTTCTACCCTAAACAACAAATGTAGTAGCTACTTTGCCCTAATCCCACCACAGGGGGAATCACTGAGGGATGGTCTACTTCATGATTAGCCCACCAGTCTGCTTTATGCCTGCCCAGCAATCCCATTAATTCCAGAATTTCTACAGAAAGCTGTCAGGTTGAAGAGCAAAGTCATCCTCATTGCACCATACTGACCCTGACACATTTGGTTTCCTTTCCTTTTACCTCACTTACTTCAACAACAACCTTAGATCCTGGATCTGACTCCAGACCTCTAGTTTCACCCGATGGGCATGATCCACCCAGACATCTCAAATCTCAGGCTGAGGGCCTGGTTTCTCCAATTCCTTTAACAGCCAGACAACTGATGCTGACTTCCCCTGTCCAACTTATTCCTTTATCTTCTCGTAAAACTTCAACAAGAAAACTTTATACAAGTAAATTGAAAAGATCTGTTTGCTGGGCACAAAAAAATCATGTTGAGCCATTTTCAGCTCTGATACTTAACATACTCAAGTTTTTAGCCTTACTTTTTAAAGAAGGGGCAAGTTCCTCAACTAAAGTTCAGTTAGCAGCAATATCAGATTTTCACATTGAATTCAAAGTTTTTTCAGTCACCTTTCACAATTTGTGTAGAGCTTTCTTGCAAGGCACTCTACTTTTAAGACCTCTGTTTAAGGACTCAACTGCTCCATGGGATCTTAATTTGGTATGGCAAGCACTAATACATCCCCCCTTTGAACCAGCAGCTAAATGTGAACTTAAGTATCTTACTAGGAAAACTATTTTTCTAGTAGCCATTACATCTGATAGATGAATTTCAGAGATTCAAGCCTAGTCTGCAAAATCTCTATACTTGATCTTTCACAAGGATAGAGTGACACTTCAACTGTCTCCTTCCTTCCCAAGGTAATGCCAGAATCTAATATTAATCAATCCATTAATTTGCCAGTATTCTTCCATAATTTTCCAAACTGAGGTGAATGCAAGTTACATTTATTGAATGTTCACAGGCAATTACATTTTTACCTGCATAGACAAAAGACATCAGAAAAGTAAACCAACTGTTTGTTTCCTTTGCAGAATTGAAATTGGGCAAACCAGTCACAAATGTAACTTTAGCCAGATGGCTAACTGAGTGTATTTCATTTGTGTATAACAAATTGGGTATTACCTTATCACAACCAATATGAGCTCATTCAACAAAATCCAAGGTAATGTCTTCAATTTTTCTTTCCCAGAGCATCCATGGACAACATAAGTACAGCAGCAACGTGGGCTACTCCCAAAACTTTTATTACTCATTACAAATCGGATCTGGTCTCCAGGGGTAGAGCATCGTTTGGTTCAACTGTGCCCAGGAATATCCTTCCTTAGAGTCAACCTGGGATTACAGATAGCTGGGGAATCTGTCCTATCAGTTGGGGATAAAATGAAAATTGGCATCAGATAAAGAAGTTAGGTACTTACCAGAATGTTCCATCTGTGTTGCCCATTTTCATTCTTCCTCAACTTCCCACCCACCAACCCCCATCCTTTCTATTTACAGACTTCCGGAAGAATGAGAGCTTAGAGGGACATCATTGTCCTTATATTCAGCACCAGATACAGTTTATTTCTGTACTGAGTACATGCAGTGTTATATCTCCTATATTTATGCATGTTAGATATTTCCTTTCTGGTAAAAAGTCAGCAAACAAGATCTGAGGTAACCTAGGGTCGGTGCGTTATGGGTAAGGGAGAAGCTTGAGAGTTTTATGGTTGCCACGAGCTTTAGTAATGTCTGAGTTAGATTTGAGGATCAGATCCGAACCCATCAGTTGAGGAAGAATGAAAATGGACAACACAGATGGAACATTATGGTTAGACATAACTTCTTTTTATGGAATCCTTGCCTAATGTTATTTAATGTATGAGTACCCAAAGTACCATTAACTGGGACTTACGTTTAGCTATTTCTGAATGTTAGAAACCTTCCAGACCCTTTTTTTAACGTTTTTCATTTTCTTCTTTTTGTTTTATCATGCAAACACATCATTATATTTTTCATTGTGTATTATATCCAGTATCATTGTAATTAACTGAATTACTCAATCAAAACAAATGCTTTAGCTATTTTATGTTTGTGTTTCATTCTTTGGTGTCTCTTCCAGGCTGACCTTGATTTTTTTTTCCATATGGATCAGTGCATTGCTCAGTAAACAAAAATAAAATAAAAATATAAAAATAAAGTAAAAGTTTTCTTTTTTTTTTTTCAGATTGAAAGTATAGGTTCCTCACTGTCTTTTTGGTCAGCACTGATCTCTGACACACTTCAACAAGGAAGACCATTAAATCTGTCCTCTATAGCATTGTCACTCCATTATGGTGCTTGAACTGGGGTATGAATTTGCTTTGCACCAAAGTGTTTAGCATGAACAAGGCGAGTGGTTTACAGTTATCAAAAGAATGAGTTTTCATTTTCATTAGCTGAGATTGCAAGAGTTGTACTGATCATTGTTCTTGTAATTTCTAGTCACTACTCTAATTCCACTGTAATTATAAAAGCAGAATGAATGCATATTTTAAATAAGGAGCACTATATAAAGCAATCTGGTAGGCATTATATGTATTTACATGTAGTAAATATAAGAAGAAATGCAAGTTTTGTGGAAGGAGTGATCTAGTCTGAAAGCTAAATTTCAAAAACTCTATTGATTTTCCTTGGACTCATCCATTCATTTTTCCAGTAATTTGCATTATTTGTACAGGATCATTGGAATTTTGGAGCCCAACCTGGAAACCATTTGGGAACAAGGCACTAAAACACATTATAGGTAAGGTGCTAGTCAGTTGCAGAGTACACACTTTTACTAACTAACACACTACATACATACCTACATGAATTAAGGATTGCCAGTTCACTTACTGCATGACTTTGTGAGGAAAATGGAGCATTCAGAAAAAAAACTTCTGGATGTGAGGAGTATATGCAGACTCCACACAGAAGGCACCCTATCTCTTGCTGTAACATGGCAATATAACTTTCTGTGTTAAATTCCAGACTGTTATTGGATTTTCTATGGAAAGTGGAAAAACAACGAGCTGACAAGAACAAGGGAATGCTTAAATGGACAACCAAAAACATGTAAATACAAACTGGCTGATATGCTTGCAGTAAAGCATGTATTAAAGTTATTTAGTTACTGTAATAAAGGTGAAATATATAAAATAAGATTCATGAAACCCAAAGATAACAACTAACCCAGCAGGATTGATGTCTGGCTTAGAAAAGCAGCAGAAAAATTCTTCTCAAGTCATATTATTGTGCCAGTCAGTCCATGAAGAGGCAACAGGGAATTAACAGTATGCATCAGCTCCAACAAAAAACAAAAAGATTTTGAGCACTAAACAAGCAGTTGGGAATTGGATGTTAATCTGTAAGAAAAATACATAAATAATAACAACTGGGTGTGGGGTATTAATTTGTTAGAAACTTCAGTAAAATAGTAACTGATTGTGGGGTGCTATTCTGTTAGAAACCGGTAAAATAGTAACTGGTTGTGGGCTGCTGCTCTGTTAGAAACCAGTAAAATAGCAACTGGTTGTGGGGTGTTAACCTGTCAAAAGTATTATTAAAATGGGTATCAGTTTCAAAAACACAGGGGCTTGCAAATGGTGGGAGGATTATGAGTTTGGGGCTGGTGGAAAGAATGGGTGAAAGAGGCCATGTTACTGATGTTTTGTTGGCTGTGGGAATCAGGATGGTCTTTTGTTGCTCATGGGAGAGGAACATACAAATAAATTATACTCATCAGTAAGACATGTATGTCTCCCTTCTGTACAGCAATTTATAACTGCACTAATGTTTTTTTCACTAAAAATACATGGTACAATGTATATCTGTATTATGGTACTATGTTTGGTGTAGTTCAGCTAATTACTGTAGAATCACAGTCTGGCTCTATACTGTGCTACAGTTACATAATTTAACGTAGTTTTTCTACTCAAGTTTCTTGCAGTACTTGAGCCACAGAATTAGGTGTGACTTCAAAGTGCATCCACTTTACAAGCCAGAGTTTAATGCCCTGAATTGGCTGTACCAGTCAACAGAGTTAATGGCGTGTGATTTGCAGGTTTGCTGAGTCAGTCATGGAGATTTCTAGAGATGTGTTTCAGTAATTCTATAGCACAGCATCAGAATCAAACTGTATTGTCACCTGATGACTTGCTTTACACTGAAACTGGAAGGTAGACGCAATGGTTGCTGCGGCAACTACCTGAGGAGTGCAGCAGTAGAAGTCAACGAATACTTTCCCATGGTAGACACTACAATGCTGATCTGCCACTACAGTACCAGAGACTCACAGACAGTTTCATACAATGTGTGCAAGACCTGACACACCTGGAGAGACAAGTAGTTTGTGTGCTGACAAGCAAGTGTGTTCATGAGTTCCTGATAAACGAATCTGCATGCAAACATCAGAGTACAGGAACATACTTTATTAACAATGAACACAGTGAGGTAGTGTGTGTGCACTGCTTGTGTATTACAATCAAGGTTGACAGATTTCTAACTGGCCGGGTAGGGACAAAGTGAAGACCAAAAAAAAAAAGGTCTTTAAACACAATGCTACTTCTGATTAATATGGAACATCAAGCATTTCCACATTAAACACAAGTAGCTCCATGTTTAGCGATTTTTGATTGGCCCATATCCCGGTATACGAGCCAGTCAAAAAGCACGAAGAACAGAGCTGTGTTTATTGCGGAACTGCCTGATGTTCCACATTAAACACAAGCAGCTCTGTGTTTAGCGATTTTTGATTGGCCCGTATACGAGCCAATCAAAAAAATAAAAAAGCAGAAGGCTGTTTCGCCGGGATTTAAACTGGCAGTGCGGGACTCGGAATCAATCCCGCTCAAATAGGGACGTCTGGCAATCCTGATTACAATGTGCAATTGTGAGCTCTACATGGAGAAACTCCACTTAACCTCGATACTCCATTTATCACAAGAGAGTATCCTAAAGATAATACTCCTTTACACAGATGCCTCTTCTTTCCAGGGTGAGGCTGTTTCCATGGTTCAGAGACTTTTGCTTTTTCATCTTTTGGATCTTATTCATTGTATGGGATCAGAAAGAGCTGCCACAATGTGAATACCCATGCAGTACACAACAGAACCTGTAGTAGCACTCCACTTCATTTTGATTCCTGGGCAGATTATGCTCCCCCAGTTCATGCACATTCCAGTACCAATTTGGTACTAATGATGGCCGACTCCTCAACTTGCTGGATTGCTTCCCTTCCTTCTGTGGATAACCCTTCACATAACAGTAGTTAGTAAAAATCAGAATGCCCTTGGCATGTGCTGTAGAGGCAAACTCAATGAATGCCACCTGGACCTTGGCAGGCAGCAGGACTGCTAATGCAGGTGATAGTCTTAGCCATAGACCATAGTCCAGTGATGGTGAACCTTTTGGGCTGAGCATATCAGAAATTCAGAAAATCCCTATCTTGACTCTGCTGGAGTGTCACCCCCCCAAACAAAAGAGAAACAATTCTTTACATATTCATTTATTTGAAAAAATAAACTCCAATCATGTGATGCTGTGTATTATAAAAGTAAAAGATAAATCAGTGACTTACAATAGAGAAAACAATATGTGCACTGATAACTGGGCTTAAAATAGTGCACCAAAAAATTGCCCTACTTTTAATACTAATTTTGAATTGAACTGAAAAAATATGGAACACATTGCATTTGATTTGATTAACATAAATTAATGACTTTTTTGTTGCTGAGTTTTAATAGATAAGTGCAGGGTCTCATATTTCTTGTATTTTTGTTCATTCAGTTTCTTTGGTAACTCAGGTGTTGGTGAACGCTGGTGTGCCACCCAAAACATTGTGGTGTGTCACCTTTGACATGCGTGTTATAGGTTCGCCATCACTGCCATAGTCAAAACCAAATTCTGTCTCTGGATTTGCTGCCATAACATCTTCCCAGGGTTTGCAGGAAATGTCTTGCCTGAAAAGATTGTATGTGGTAATTATTCACGATTTATGTCACGGTTCAAGACTTCTGAAGAAAAATGGTGCTAAGCACTTTGGTTATATCTAGTCATCTCACTTACTGAGTAAATGAGGGTTCAGCAAATGCTCAAGTTAGCTTGTAAAGGAGTAAGTACCTACAATTGGTTTCTGCAGCTGAAAGAGTGATGCATTCCTATTATATTACAATGCAAACTGGACATATACTACACTAGCAATGTTCATGTCAAACAGGGAACTGCACTTCAGATGCAAACACACGAGTGAGCACAGAAACTGCCTTCTCAGCATGCACAATAGAGAACATGTAATAAAATCATCATAAGCCATGCGGTATCGACCAGAAACTATAGAACTGGCAAATGGCAAAATGTACTGTTTAAGAAGGATTAGTCAATGGAGAAAAGCAGTTAAAAAGGTGTTTGACAACTTGATAATCAGAAGCAGTTACTAGACAGTGGAGATGTAAAGAACAAATTCATTAGTAAAATTCCATTGTTGAAGTGATAACTTGTCACCACTCAGCATTGGTGTCAAAATAATAAAGTCTAACCCCAAGAAGGATTACTGGCCAAGAATGTTTTTTTTACTGGTAGATTAAATTATTTTGCACCACAAGATGATAACATATCAAATGAGTGACCACAGAAAGATGACCAATTAATCTGCAAGTAACCAGTTATCAGGATGGTGGTGCCACAGTGACCCAGGAAGAAGACTGCCAGATCAGGGTTTTGAGTTTGGTGGGGCCAGAAATATACTATCCTGGACATCTAAAAAGGCCCCTTCCGAATGCTGAATGTACATGGATAAGTACTATTTGATTACAGAGAATGATTATAAATGTTAGTGTGAAAGTATCAAAAATGTATTACTGTCACTAAATATTGAAATAAGTGAAATAGTAATGCTTGTTATGATATTGCCCCGTGTTTTAGCATAGTAGTGCAGAAATAATGACACCAGACCTCAGCAAAACTATTTGTGCATCTGAGAAAAGTAGCTTGAAATGTGTACTATGCAAATAATAAAGCCTAACATGGTGTGTGTTTCAGAGAAGTAATGCAGTACACATGGAGGCCACCCCACCTCCAGAATGTCCCCCATTTCTGTGTAATGCACCAACCTTGGAGGGAATTATTGCCTTTAAAATGGGTTATCTTTTAAATTTCTTTGGCGTGTATTTTTTAAATATATTCTTTTATATTTAAAGTAATTCATCCTCCTAACTGAAAGTTGGTGTTGGGTATGCAAGTATTATTAGAGGAAGTACTTTACATCAAAAATATAACTGTTGTATAGTGATTCCAAGATGGCTGCCGACTAGACTAGTCCCTATTCTTTGAGCTCCTCACAGATTTGTAACATCTCTATTTTTTTACAACTTTGTAATAATATTTTTCCTCAGTTTTTTTCATAAAAGGATTCTACAAATCTTTCTACATACATTTGGAATATTTTTATCTTCGGAAATTTTATTTTGGGACATATTTTACCTCAGAACAGTTTGTGGTGTTATCTGATTTGGTCACCTGCTGCTTCAGAATCTTCCTGGAACTTGTCACTCTGGTATCAGCATCTAATCTCTGGGCATGGCTACTAAATCTGACTCCATGGAGACTCAGTCCACGAAGGCCAAATTTTCTTCAGTGCACTCACCTGAAAAAGATACCACTTCCAAAAGATTGAGAACATCTAAAAATTATCCTGAATCTGCCAAAGTAACAAAGACTTGAATGACTCAAACTTTTATTTAGATGAACTAAAGCTAGCATTAAAGCCTATACAAAGTGCTATTCAAAACTTCTCAGAACAATTTGCTGACTTTGGTAATACTTTAAAGCAAATAAATGACAGAATGAGTACTATTGAAAACAGTAATTCAGCTTTAGAGATAAAAATTGAGTCACTGGAAAGTGATCTAAAGTCTAAAGATAAAGCTATTTCTGAAATACAAACTAAATTGATAGACTTAGAAGCCAGGAGTCGCAGAAACAACATTATTATTCGTGGTTTGCCAGAATCTTTTGATAATAATAATCTGCTGTCTGTGTCTAAGAGTATCTTTGAGGCATTATTAAACTGTGAAGCATCCACAAAAATATAACTGTAGAGAGAGCACACAGAGCATTACGTGCAAGTCAAGATGCTTCTTCACCAAGGATAATATATACAAAGTTATTAAACTTCCAAGATGCTTTTCTAATTTTGCAAGCAGCTAAAAGTAAAAAACAGTTTGTATGGAAATCTCACAAATTGTCATTCTCACAGGATTTTCCTTCTCAAATAAAACTAAACAGACAAAAACTTTCTCCCTATTGTGCAGACTTGATAAAAAGAGGGATAAGATTTCGTATGTCTTATCCAAATACCTTGTCCT
Organism: Protopterus annectens; assembly: GCF_019279795.1. Taxonomy (NCBI): domain Eukaryota; kingdom Metazoa; phylum Chordata; order Ceratodontiformes; family Protopteridae; genus Protopterus; species Protopterus annectens. Next base: position 722,680,088 of record NC_056727.1, on the reverse strand, counting down.
TTACATTTAATGAAAAAAGGTTTATGTGTTCTGATCCTAAGGGAGCAAAAGATGTTTTTTTTAAAGCATTTAAAAAGCTTCCGGATTCAGTCTCCTAATACTTCATTTATTTGTTGGGTACAAATGTGATGATTATATTTTTTTCCTATAAATGATATGTTCCTACAGACTGTATGTGTAATTTACTGTTAAATCTATTCTTACTAAGGGTGTACACAGTGTTTATATATGCACAGTATATTCTTTTCCTTTCTTTTGAAAACAGGAAGAGATACTGTTTTTTATTGTGAACAAATATATTCCTTCAGGAATATAAACTCAGTTTCCAGCTTTTAAATAAGCCTTGTGGTTCCCATATGCTTTGCGATGTAGTTTTCATGTTTTGTTTAGTTATAACAAGTTCAATGCTTTATTTCAACTACGAGCGTTTTGGAGGGAGATTTTAGAGACTCTTGAGGCTATACAGAGCGAAAATCTTCTGTTTTCTTCATCAGCTGTTGTTTCACTATGCCACACACCTTCTATGAAGCTACAGAGTTCAGCAGTGACGTCATCACTCGCAGAAGACACTCGCAGGTTTCGTTTCAGATCAGGCTGTTGAAAGAAACGCTTGTTTGCTCATATACATTAAAATATGTGTTTTTTTCTATTTCTTTTGTTCTATTTGGCATATGGGCTTATATAATTGATCTATTCTTCAGTCAGAAAGCACACTTCGCTTTAATCAACTGCTGTCAGCTGGATACTTTCTCGTTTTAGTGAGGCTTTGCTTCTATGGAAGAAATGATGGAAAGTGTCTTCATAGGTTCAGATATAGCTCTGCTACATCTATTTTCAAGGTACAATTCCTATTTAATATATATAATAGCTTATTTTCAAGTCATTATGTACTGTTTTTCATATCAGGTATAATATTTTGTTCTTTTAAGTAAAAGTGTGCATAGTTTGAAGCAACATAAGGGTATTTTAGATAAACTGATTTTCACATCTGAATACTCAGATAATACGCTTAACAAATATACTCTGGGTCATATGTTGTAATAGAAACACGATATAAATGTATATATTTGTACAGTATAATAATTTTGTTTTCCTATTCAGATCTAAATGTTTTGTTTAAATAATTTTTTGTGTCCATACAGGAGAATTGTAGACTACATTTCTTGCTAGTTTAAAAATTAATTTGTTATATTTATGTTTGTAAGTAAAGCATATGTATATGGACACATTCCTCCAAATGATTAACTTGTTACATTCCAGCACAAAAAACAGACAATGGAAATGTATGCTGAATTTGTTTTGTAGAATGTCTTCAGTGACAAATCCATACATGTTTGATTAAAATTCAGGTAAAATGCAACTGGCTAAATGCATGTAACATGAAACATGATACATAGAAACTACTGTGCAAGGTTCCACTAATTTTTCTTTACATTTTTTTGGTTTCACCAATAGATGCTTATTAGTAAAGTGTGTTTGCTTATGATGTTAAAATATGGATGCAAACACATTTTTAAGGTGGTTAGTAGTCCAGCAGCTCTAAGCTTTTATTTTGCTGGCTAGGGAGGGAGACTTCTCACTTTTTACCTGTATTAACTTTTAGTTGTTAACCATATTTTATATATTTATGCTGTGAGTTAGATTTTAATGTCATAGTTACTCATAATATCACTATAGTGAAACATGATTTTTTACATAACTAAAACATTAATGTTAAATTTATCTTTCTTATATTTTTTATATACGGTAATTTATATATAGTTGATTCATTTTAATATTTAGAATGTGATGCTGAGGAAATTCTTTAAATTGTTGTATATCTTACTCAAAATTGGAGCTCGTATACTAAATACGTGAGTAGGGATTGAGTATGTTGGACATCTTGTATTTAGGTAGTTATGTAAATATGTTTGATATTATAATAATGTTTTCTTATTTAGTTAGGTTTTTATATAAAGTTTACTATGCTAATTTGATACAAATGTTTTTGGTAGTGTTAACCAATATCACTTACTTGATTCACTTATATTTTTCTTCTCTTGCAGGGGGTGGGTGGCTAGGCACCGGGGTACTTGGGAAGGAATATTACAGGATCTTTAAAATAATCTTTTTGGGAGATATCAAGTTACATTATAATAAGTATAAGGAACTGAGGTTTATAGTTATCAACACATCTTATCAAGCCTTAGATATATGTTATATATCTATTCTTATTTAATTATATGACCTTAAATATTGACTCATGGAATGTGAGAGGGCTACAAAATAAAAATAAGAGATCCCTACTATTTCATCTTTTATTTAAATCACAGGCTAATATTTGCTTCCTACAAGAGACACACCTAAATAGAGAAGACTTTGATAAAGAAAAAAGCAAGAAATGGATTAAAATGATAGTAGCAGCTGGTAATAGTACAAAATCAAGTGGGGTGGCCATTATAGTTAAAAATAATTTTCAGGGAACTATTTCTGATGTGAAATATGATGAGAATGGAAGATGGTGTTACATTATCTCCTGTTTCCATGATATTGATAAACCAATTATATTTTTTAATCTTTATGGCCCTTGTGAACAACAACATATCTTCTTTATACAAATTTATAATATTCTCTCCTCTTTTAAAGATCATTACTTTATTTTAGGGGGGGACTGGAATGCTATCATTAATCCTGACATTGACCGTACTAGTAAATCCTCCTCGTATAATTTCCAAGCATCCATCGCTTTGGAAGAAATAATAATGGACCTCAACCTCACAGACCCTATTTCTCATATAACACAGTATGACAGAAAAGAAAATTTCACATACTATTCAAAATGTTATAAGTCATGGTCAAGATTAGATTTTTTCTTATTTCCAACTTCCTTACTAATAGGAAAATTAGTTACTCTCTTGAACCCAGATTTTTTTCTGATCACTCTAGAATATCTCTTGGAATTAGTTTGGCTTCAAATACATTAGATGCATCTTTATACAATAATTGGACACTGAATAATAATTTACTTTCAAATGAAAATACACATAAATTAATAACTGAAACATTGAAAGAAACATATCTTAATCTAGTCAAATCAGATATTCCTTTAGATATACAATGGGCTGCATGTAAAGCAACCCTTAGAGGTATATTTATTAACAAAGCATCATATCTTAAAAACAATATAGAAATAAAGAATTACAGTTAAAACAAAAATTCAGAATTTGGAAAATCAATACAGAATATGTCCTAATTCCTCTACATATGATTTATTATTAAGTTCCCAAAAAGAATTACTGCTTCTACACCAACATAATCTTACCATATCAGAGCAAAGGCTCTTAGCTACATACTCTGAATGGGCACAGGTTCCTTCTAAAGTGCTAGCCAGAATAATTAAAGGTAATCAATCTCTTCCTAGAATTTCGTCAATAAAACATAACAACAAGTTCTATAATACTGATTTAGAAATTATGCAGCTCTTTACATCACTGTTCTCAGAGATATACTCAAAGGAAAACAATTCTAGGAATAAACAACATATTGTGAATTTTGCGTCATCTATCAAATTTCCTAGGTTAAATGATCAACAAAAGAATACACTTTCTGCCCTGTTGACTATTAAAGAAATATTGGAAGCCATTAGCAGACTTAAGACTAGTAAATCTCTGGGACCTGATGGCTTTACACCCGAATTTTTTAAAACTTACTCATCTGAGCTTTCACCCCTTCTTTTTGAAATTTTTAATTACATAATGATTAATGGTATATCTGACCTGTATTGGAACACCTCAAAAACCATTTTAATTTTGAAAAGGGACAAAGAAAAAACTGATCCTAATAATTATAGACCTATTTCTCTGATTAACATTGATATAAAAATTTTAGCTTCTTTACTTGCGTTTAGACTAAAAAATGTCTTACCATTCTTGATCTCTTCGGAACAGGCGGGTTTTATGTCACATAGACACTCATGGGATAATACCCTAACAATCGATTCTCTTATACACTTTGTTAAAAAAGATTCAAATCCAATGTATGCACTGATCCTGGATGCAGCTAAGGCTTTTGACAGGGTCAACTGGGATTTTCTTTTTTACATTATGTCTTGTTTTAATATACCATCTTCTTATATAGACTTTATTAGAATCTTATATAAAAATTCTTATACCTTTCTTTATATCAATAAGAAAGTATCTAAAAGTATAAAGATCATTAATGGTACAAAGCAAGGTTGCCCGCTATCTCCTTTTTTATTCAATTTATACGTAGAGCCTTTATTATTATATATAAAACAAAATACCTTCCATAAGATTCCTAGAATTCTTAACACTAAAGTTTGTTTGTCGGCTTTTGCAGATGATCTTATAATATATTTTCAAACACCTTGCTCAGACTTTTCAAAACTAATTGGTTCCATTGAAGGATTCTCTGAGGTCTCAGGATATCAGATTAACACTCAAAAAACATATATTCTCCCCATAAACCCACTTGCTCACAAATCATATTTGTTTCCTGATCACACTTTCCAGATAGTTCAGAATTATCACACTTTCCAGATAGTTCAGAATTTTAAATATTTGGGGATTTTTATAAATCATAATGGTCTCTCCACATTTCAGAATAATTTAGCCAAAGTATGGTCGTCTATTATACTTGATCTAAATAGATGGAAATTGCTTAATTTATCACTTCTATCAAAAGCAGCAATAATAAAAATGAATATTCTCCCCAGACTGCTATTTCAATTTAATGCTGTGGATCAGTTGATTCCAAAATCTTTTTTCTCAAAAATTAATAAAGTCCTGGCTAGTTTTTTATGGTTTCCCAAATCAGTGAGAATTTCTTACATTAAATTAATTTCTCCTAAAAATAAGGGAGGACTTGGTCTTCCGAACTTTCATCTTTATTACTTGATTATCTCGGCCAATAAATTATTATCTATTCTGAATATAAATACTGAGAAATACAATCAATACCCTATCTGGACAAAATTATGGTATCAACACATCTTAACTAAAATTATTAATCCATTAGCTCTTCCTTTTCTTTCTTTAGATGTCATGAAAAAATTAAAAATTCCTAATTCTTTAAAACAAAAAATTTTTGCTTTCCAAGAACTGTTAAAACTTGTCAACTTAGAAAATACATTTCAATTAATGCAACCTCTCCATCTCAATCCTAATATTAATTTAGATAATATTTCTTTTAATCTTTCAAACTTTCCCTGATCAAAGATCTCACTGTTTGGGATTTGTTACAATACAAAATGAAACTCTCACTAATATGCTAAAATTCTTAAGGTTAATGTTAATTATTTAACCACCTTACGTCAAATAAGAGATATTGTCAATGTTAATTTTATATGCACTAAAGTAGATAACATAGATATTACTAATTATAAAGCGGTTATACAGGTACTTACACTCCCAAAGAAAATGTTATCTAAATCCTATAATCTTATTAATCAAATAATTCATAATACAATTTGTCTCTTTTCCAATTATTGGGACAAACATAATTCTCATATATCTATAAATCAGAAACTCTCAGCTATTAAAAATACACTAGAACACTCGCCCTTCAAAAAACTCTTTTATACCCAACTAATGATTAATAATAATGCATATTTTACTCCTTCTAAACTTAACAAATTTGACGCTAATAAATCGGCTTCATGTTTTTGTTGTTCTCATCCTAATGCAGATCTTCTACATATTTTTTGGTCTTGCTATCACTCACATAAATTTTGGACTTCCCTAAAAGTCCGTTTACAGAAAATGGGCTATCATAAATCCACCCTATCCTGGGAGACTGCATTACTACATATACCAAATATTTATCTCTCCAAATTGGATTCACAAGTACTAATATACATATGTTCACTAATAAAACTTTATATTACCCAAAATTGGCTAGATCGTACTAAACTGAATTGGAATAATTTTAAAATTCTAGCCTGTACATATATCAGTGCGCAGAAAATGATAGTGAAAAGTCCCAAGAAGTCGATACAAATCAACAAAGCTATAGAAAAGGTGCTACACATTATTAATAGTGTATAGTTGGCTACTCTCCTTTTGGGTTTCATGGACCTCTGTCTCCTTTATATCTATATACCTGCTTTATTTTAGATCTATATCTATTTTGATATATTTTTTGGTTAACATTAGTTTATGTTGTAGATAGTTATTGTATGTTCTTAGACTGCATTGAGATATAAACATTTATCATACAAAATTGTATTATAAATATCTCCTAACGTTTCATTTTTTTTCCTCAATATGTATTTTAATGTTTGTTGTTGTTGTATTTTTATTTCAATGTCCTAAAAATTCAATAAAAAGTTTTTTTTAAAAAAAACTGTTGTATAGCAACTGAATGGATAATTCCTAGTGCTTTTGCATGTGCACCCACACATACACACAGATACAGTATACATGCACACCACACAGAAATACACATAGAGACACTGAAAGGATAATTCCTAGTGCTTTTGCATGTGCACCCACACATACACACACATATACAGTATACATGCACAAAACACAGAAATACACATAGAGACACTGAATGGATAATTCCTAGTGCTTTTGCATGTGCACCCACACATACACACACATATACATGCGCGCCACACAGAAATGCGCATAGAGACACTGAATGGATAATTCCTAGTGCTTTTGCATGTGCACCCACACATACACACACATATACATGCGCGCCACACAGAAATGCGCATAGAGACACTGAATGGATAATCCCTAGTACTTTTGCATGTGTGCCCACATACACAGATACAGCATACATACACATCACACAGAAATGCACAGAGACACAAACTGACAGACTGGTAGACAGAGATACAGACTGACAGGCGAGTGTGCGCGTGTGCACACACACACACACACACACACACACACACACACACACACACACACACACACACACACCTGTTCAGGAGACAAAAATAAACTTAATCCATTAAAAAAAAATCTGTGATTCTTCAATTTAGTATGCCAAAAGAAAAATAAAGTTTCCTTCTAGCTTTATTTTCTTCACTCCCTAACATAACTACAATATGTTGGCTCAGTACTTCTGTTATGGAAACTCAGACATTCTTTTTCATGAATCAGTTGCAATTATTGTTGTTATCTGTACAGAAGTGAGAGAGAGAGTGTGTGTGTGTGTGTGTGTGTGTGTGTGTGTGTGTGTGTGTGCGTGCGTGTGCGGGGTATGTGTGTGTGTCTGTGTGTGTATGTGTATGTATGTGTAAGAGTGTGTGTGCGTGTTTGCGCGCGCGTGTTTGTGTGTGTGCGTGCGAAATAGGCACATGTTTTTTAGCAGGTTCTCTACATTTATAATTCATCCCATTGGAACAGTGGTGTTTTATTGTTTTAAAATCCCATTTTTTTAAAAAAGCAGACCTCTCAACTATCCCTATTTTAGAGGAACGTTACAATTTCCTGGCCTAATTTACCCCTTCACATAATGTACCTACTTTGGAGATTTGTCCCTATTTTCAGACTTGATTTTCCCCTTCACACAATTTTCTGAATTCCCATCACACACAATTTTTGAAGCTGCCTAACAGACATAAAATCACACTACATAGCATCATAGGAAGTTACTAGGCTAATGGCTCTAAGGCCCTTACAAGCCTAGCCAAGTTCTGCCCTTATTCCCATGATCAGCAAATATTTCCCTTGTCCAAGAGGGACAGATGTGGAAGCAGGTTAAGGTCTTTAGAGTGAGTAGCCTATGTACCATTTGACTTGTGGATATGAAACATTTCCAATAAAGTAGGGTCAGAGATTGCCTTATATGCAAGGCAGAGATCGCCTCTGAGTAGTCTATATGAAATAGAAAAAAGTGACAGTGATTTCAGACAATCCACAAAGGACAGGTGCTGAAGACCTTGAATTTTCTATGTGAGGAAACTTTATGGTCTCTCCAGTTGCTGCAGGTGCTTGGAAAGGTACATACCAAAAGGGGCATTATACTCAGTTATTGGCCTGATGAAAGAAGAGTACAGGGATGTTATAACTTCTTTTTTTCTAGAGGCAGTGCTGCTTCTTATAAGATAAGCAATATAGAATGCCCTTCTTACCACTGTGGAGACATGGTGATCAAAGGTAAGTTGGCTGTCAACCTATGTGCCCAGGTCTCTCACCACTGAGTGTGTACTTATGGTGTTGCTATTGATGTGGTAGTTAGCAGGAATATCACTCTTACTGAAATGGATGATAATACATTTTTTGCATTGAGTTTAATGCCTTGATTTTGCATCAATCATTTGTTTGTGTAAGACCAAAAATAAATGTCCTCTTGGTAGAATTTTGCAACAGAGTTTATTAAAGTCTACAGATTTTGCGCTGTCTCTTTTTGATAATGTGCTTATATTTTTCCATATTTTTTGTCACTCTGTTTATTAAACATATTTTTCTGAGTAGTATTGCACATTCCTGCTGGAAGTAGGAAAAGCTATGTGCTACTTGGTAGTCACATTTTATTTGAATTAGATGTCCAGATTTGCTTAGGAAGTTCCTACTTTTCTAGGGCCTTTGTTCCTACTTTCAGTGTTTGCAGGTTGAGTTATGCTAACAAATAATAGCCTACAGCTCAGGTTCTTCTTATTTTCTTTCTATAGGTTAAAAAATAAAGGCAGGGAATGTAAGGTCAGCTGCCTATCAGGGGCCAGGATCTGTGAAATCACTCACTCACTCAGGTCATTGAACCACAACTACCAATATGACTTAGTTATAGTTCATATGGGTGTAAATGACATGTGAAGTAACTCCCTGAACTAAATGAATAGAGATGTTATGGATTCTTGGACTATGTGTCACTGGCTGGTATGAGCCTAGCATTAAGCAGTGTTCTACCTTCACCATGGATGATGCCACTACTTATGAAAACTAGCAAGAATGCAGTGATACAATGTCTTCCATACATTTAGACCAGCTACTGCAGAGGCAGGAACTAAAGGTGGATGTGTCTTGATTTATATAAAAACAAACAAACCTTAAGGCTGGTCACACAGGATGATGCACTTGAGGTTCTCCATGTTCAAATTACTATAGGTTGAGTACCATATCATATCCTTGCAAGCTATGGATCACTTTCTATGACACACAAAACCCATAGCTCATATGTAGATCTTTTGGAGATACTATTCAACCCAATACTATATTCATGGGGGACTTTAAATACCCCCCTACAAACTGGGAATCCTACATGACCCCAGATTTGCAGGCCCAGATATTCTAGGGCTTTGTAAGCAGAAGCACCCTGGACCAGTTAGTTCTTATGCCCAGAGGGGTACAAACATACAGGATCTGGTATTCACAAATATTGGAGAACACCCCCCCTCCCCCACGTATGGTGTCCTGCCTGGTAAGATCAGACCAAAAAGCTGTGTCCTTTGAAATAAAAATGAATACTACAACCCCAGCAAACCCAGTAACAGTCAGTTAGGAACTACACTAAGGCAAACAACTTATTATTAAGCAATTACCTAACACAATTTCAAACCCCTCCAAACCCAGAGAACACAGCTGCCTATGTAAAAACCCTGTACAGTCATGTTAATAAATGCATAGAAACAGATATACCTACTAGAAACAAACCCAGAACAAACTAAAAAAAAACACCCTGGTGGAATCTAAACATAAACAGATTGTACAACAAAAAGAAAAAGGTCATTGCTAAAATTAAGAAGTGCAACACCCAGCAAGAAAAAAGCTCTCTCATCAGGCTAAACAAATAACTAAGAGGGCAGATTAGGTCTACCAAAGCAAATTTTGATAACCTCTTAGGCCAAAGACAAGGACAATCACAAGGCTTTCTTTAGCCATTCTGAAACCTCACATACACAAAGCTAGAAGATACAGCAAATCTGCTGGCCAACAAATTCATCTCAAATTTTACCCCCTGTCCCCCCAGTAATACCATCAAGCATAATGCCCTCAACTGTCAATAGGAAGCAGGTCCTAAATGCATCTGTAAGATTAAGAACACCTCATCGATGAGCCCTAGTAATATCACAGGATGGCTCATAAATATCCTGGAGCATAACCTATCTGGGCCTCTGAAGTCATTATTTAACCATAGCCTCCAGAAAGGCTTTGTACCAAGTGAACGAAGGACTGCAATGGTCATCCCTCATCACAAGAGTGGTCTACAGACCCATACGTCCGACTAGTCTCATATGCTAAGTCATGGGAATTATCATGGATATTATTAATAATGACACAGGAAACCTTCAGAACACTGGATCCAACCCAGTTTGACTTCATCAAAGGCAGATCATGCCTACTCAACCCGGTGGAATTCTTTGAAAAGGTCACCCAAGACAATGGTGAGGGCAAAACAGTACATACTGCTGCCTACCTTGACCTGGCTAAAGCATTTGATAGAATACCTCACTCTCAGCATTGTAAACAGACTCATGGAATAAGGCATTACCCCCCTATATTATGTGCTGGATAGTCAGTTGGCTCTTAGATAGGTCCCAGGAAGTTAGGAGGAAGCCACTTCCAGAAAGATGGCCCATCATTAGTGGAGTCCCTCAGGGCTGTGTGCTGGGTTTGCTCCTTTTTAGCATTTACTTCTTGGAAGTCAAAGACTATGTCAAAGGCCTGTAGCTAACTAAGTTTGTAGATGACCGCAAATTAGTAGCAGTTATAGAATCACCCCAAGACACTCACATCCTAAAGGAAGGACTAACACAGACAAATGACTGGTGTCAAAGCCATGGCTTAAGATTCAGTGCCAAGAAATGCATAACAGTATCCTTTGCAAAGTTTGCCACCCTAGGAAACTCCCTCATTGATAACACACATCCAAGAGTGGAGCTAGTAGTCAGGGATTTGGATACATATGTGGATAGTAACCTGGATTTCAACCAACATGTGGGTAAGTTAGTAAGGAAATCATTTTGTGTTATTCCGCTCGTAAGCAAAGGCAAAACATCTAGGTCAAAGGAGATCATTGTTCCTCTGTATTCAGCCCTCATCAGACCTATTGTTGAGTATAATGCTTCCTTTAGTGTGTACTTGACTAGGTACTTGCAGCAACTAGAAAGTCCACAGAGGTTTCACATAAAAATAATACAGGTTGTAAACAGCATGTCCTGTGGAGATTGCCTCAAAGCCCTATCACCGGACCTGGTTTCCTACATACATGAGAGGTGATCTGTGTTTGGCATAGAAAGCATCCTTGGATCCAGCACTGATGGACCTTTGGCGTGTCCACAAAACCAATACCATCAGAACTATGCAGTCTAGTGACTTGAACCTTGCTTGCAACCTAAATAGGACATGTTGGAGGCACAGGTATGTGTTTTAGAGACTTTCCCCTCCTCTAGAACAGGCTTCCCATCTATGTTAAGCAGAGTTCTTCCCTATCCCTATTCAAGCATAATCTAGACCAGTGGATGGGAAATTTGAAATTCACCCCAAGTCTAGCACCTATGTCTCTAACTGGCAGATGCAGTCTGTCAATCATACCCTGACTTACATATACCCGTTAAAATAACCTCTAAGGCTCACATATCTTGTGGGATACATTTGGGATGCATGGCCAGGCTTATAAAGGCCCCAGTGGTCAATAGCCTATTATACACCTGTGAACTTATGAACCTGACTGAACACGTTACTTAAACAGCAGCTGCAGTAAGTAAATGATACATATCACAGCTTTGGTCTCTGTAGTAAATGACAGGTCACAACTTTCCTTTGTATTTATTTGTTGTTTGCTGCACAAAGTATACTGTGAAGGAAATACACAGCAAAGAAGCTAATAGCCAAGTTGTTCTCATGCATGACATTTCTATTATCTCATGAAATATGTATAACATGAATGTATTTGGCTTTTGTGTGATGGATGTGATGAAAATCTTTTTATCCTCAGTTATCATAAAATCAATAAGGAAGGTAATTGTTATGGCTAGGCTTGTATAGGCCCTAGGGCCGATAGCCTAGTACCAACCTATGAACATAGAAGAGGGGTGAGTGCATTGTATGGATGTTACCATATACCCACGGCATTGTCTGGCACTAATCAAGAGGACAAGTGCCTTACAACCCCTCAATGTGTGGTACTGTCTGTAACAAGCACATCCTCCAAGTGCTTTATTACACATATAAAATGGGAATTTGTATTTTATAACAAAGTTTCAATTATTTAGCTTTGGCAAAAGCATCATTTATTGGATATTGTATTTTTATTATTGTAAAATAGTCCCTCCACCAATGGTTGCACATACTTCTGGAGTTGTAAAACACAATCTCTATGTCCAGATTTCAAATATAAATACTTCTGCATTTTTGATTATGTCTAATTTTTTTTGTAGGAGTTCATTCAAAATACCAAAAATTACTAAAACTGTGAACCACATATTCATGAAATTAAATTTATGTCTTTAATGTTTTAAAGATATGTTCAAGTACATTTATGGCACTGCCTGATTAAGAATATGACATTCTGCCATTCTATCACAAATATTAATTTTTTGCATTTGCAGAGTAGAGATTTTCTAGCTACTGGGTGAAATTACTTACTTGATGTTGTCAATTTTCATTAGTTCCTCAACAAGTGGGTTCGGATCTGACCCTTAGATCCAACTCAGCCACTTTTTTACAGGTCGTGGATACTGAAAACTCTCAAGCTCCACCCTTACCCATGATGTGCTAGTCCCCTACTAAACCTCAGATCTCATTTGCTGCCTTCACGTACAGACATGGTCACTGTTAGCTCTCGAGCTTTATTGTTCTTTGTAGTGAAGTAGGATATTTAAATTTAAATTTATTATCTAAATATATATATATATATATATATATATATATATGGGTTCACTATAGAATCCCGAAATATTGAAATCCCGAATTTCAGTATTTCGAAATTATATAGCCGAAACCTTTAAATGCCGAAACCCCATAACCGCGAAATTTAAAACCGCAAACCTACAGTGCAAATACACCACACACGTACATACAATCTCCCCCCACAATCAAACAAACAATCCTACACTACAGACAAGTGAGGGGCAAGCCCCCCTGCACCCTCCATGTGAGGGGCTGTGCCCCCCCACACACACACACACTTATATATACTAACTCCAAGATTGCACAATCACACACAGAAAGGTAACTCACACACACATTTCACAGCCCCTTGCACACACACATCACAGCCAAAACACACACTAACATACACTAAAGCTCCTAACCAACACACTCATACATACTTACCTACACTTACACATATGCATTCACACACCACAACACCAGAAGCTCCAAACTTTGGTATTTTGAATTTCGTACTGCTGGTGTTTTTGAATTTCAAGGCTTCGGTATTATAATTTCGAAATACTGAAAATTGGGATTTCAGTATTTCGAAATTATAAAGGGAGCCCATATATATATATATATATATATATATATATATATACATATATATATACATATATATATATATATATATATATATATATATTTATATATATATATTATATACCTCCCTTATCCTTCCTTGTGGTAACTTATTAACTACCATTGTTGGTAATTTTAATTTTCTTCTCTTTTCTTTCTTTAAAAAAAAAGATTATCTCTTACTATTTTTAGAACTGCATTTTTCCTTCAGTATGGCAGAAAAACTCTTTGGATTTTAAAAAATGTAAAGACTGCGTGCATAAAATCCAACTTTCAGATGCACATAATTCCTATTTGTACTGTTTGGGCACTGCTCATTTAAAAGAGTCTTGCGACATTTGTAAGGCCTTTAATCACAGGCCTTAGTGAAATGGAAAAATAAACTAATTTCTAAAGGTTTATTACAGACCTCTTTTTCTGAGTCTTTATCTGGAGCTCAAATCTCTAAGAGATTAGAGAAGAAGGAGTCCAGAAAGCATCCGTTGGACCCTTCTGGATCCTCCACTCCTAGCTCTGATCCTACTCTAGAATCTTCTCTCAACAGGTCTAAACAATCAGATCTGAAATTGTCAAATCCAAAGACTAAACCCTTGAATCTCACACCTGCTGATAAATGATCCACATCATTGGATCCGACACATTCAGAGCCAAAGAAGCTCCCTAGGACCCATTATGCTTTATGTTTAGATCCTGTTCCTTCCTGTCTTCCATCAACCTTACTAGAGAAATGCTATCATTGTAGGACCCCTTCAGTGGCCTCTTCCTTTTGTTCTTCCAGGTGTTTGACAGACGCAGATGTGAACAGAGTGATGAGGAATTTTCTCTATCCACAAATTGAGATGTGAGTACTCCCGGCTCCTACCCCATCAGGTCCGGAGACCTTCAAAAGTACTTCTCCACCTGTTTTGGCTCCTTCTCTGATCCAATCTTTGGCTTCTGAGCTCCTGGATTTGAGACTTCCATAATTGTCCATGTTGAATCTGAAGATTGTTGTATCTTCTGCTCCAGTACCTTCTCTGCGTGGACTGGCTCCAAGTGTGTCAAAGCGGGATAACTCTCAGAGTTACAGTGCCATTGCTGGATCCAAGGTGTTGGAGTTGACTCCGAAGTTTTCTGACCCATCTCTGCCCCTCAGATCTTTGGCTTTGAACAGCTCAGCTCTGACCTCTGCTTCAAGTAGGCTGCCTTTGCGTCAGAAGGAGCAGATGATCTGGAAGCATGTCTTCTCTGTACCATTGACCACCTTCTCCCTGTGGCATTCTGCCTTTGAGGTAGTGGAGAAAGTGTTCTCTACTTCTAGAGGAAGCATGAACCCCCCTCCCCCTTTGAATCCGTCTTTCCAGTATCATTTGTCTTGATGCCTGGAGCCTCAACTTTCTACTCCTCAGGGACAGCTGTCCCAAAGTCTACAGACTACCCAGAAAGGTGTACTCATATCTTCTGATACATCTCCGGAACTTTCTGCTGAAGAAGCACCTAGGAAGAGAAAGTGCAACAGAAGGCACTTAGACACTCCTCACAAATTGTTTGCAGAAGATACCATTTTTGATGAGGAGGAAGGATCTCCAAGATTACTATCTGATGATGTCTCCTTTGGAGACATCCTGGAGAGTCTCAAGCAAAGGGGTGGTTGGTCTACCAGTAACCCTTTCCAAGAGGAATCGGTATTCCTGGAAGCCTTTGGGTCTAGCCCATCTACCTCCTGGGTGACTCCACCTGCCAATGTGCTCATTGATTTGTTTTCTAGGTGGGTGGGGAAGGAGCCCAACTCAGTTGAGCCAATCTCCAAGAGACCAGACAGGATCCTGGCACCACAAAAAGGAAGAGAACTTTGGAGCAAAGGATTACTGGTAGATGCAATGGTCATAGTGGTGGCCACAAAAAATAACTCGCAGAACAGAGTTCATTTGTCCATCCCCCTAATAGGGAGTCCAGGACACTGGACAGATTTGGGAAGCATGTATATGCTTCAGCATCTTTTGCGCTCAGATCAGTGAAATATTTAGGACACTTCACCAAACATCAGAGGGATTTGATTAAAGAACTGTCCAAATCTCTCTCTAAGACCATAACTTCTATGGCCTCACAGTCCATTACATATTTGTCCATGAGGCTCATTTCACATGCAGCTGAAGGTATCTCAAGGGAGGCGGGTTCAGGCATTTCGGTTTGGAAACATGCTTGGATGCGCCTGTGTGATTTCATAGAGCCATTCAAGTCCTCCTTCATCAATGTTGCCTTTGACTGAAGTTCTTTGTTTGGCCTCAAAGTTTAAGACACACCATCCAGTTGTGAGCAAGATGGCACATGTTTTTTGACTCCTCAAAAAAACTTTTTTAGGAATCAACAAGGTTTTTGGAAAATGTGGTTCAGAAAAGGCCAGGGTCCTTTCTGTGACGCACACATGGAGATAGTTTTTCCAGAGGCAGAGGGGGAACTGTAATGGGAAATGCCACCCACGTGGTAGAGGTGGCCTGCAGAATCAAGGATGTAGCGACACTTTATCTGACAGATCCTAGCAGGGCTTCTGAAAGGAGGCCTGATAGTCCACCTCTGGAGGAAGTCGGGGGTCATCTATCCCTACCCAGTGAGCCTGGCTAGACATTACAAAAGATACTTGGATGCAAAGGATTATTTCCAGAGGTTATATGATACCGTTTCCCTTCCTCCCTTTAACAGTAAACACATTCTCAATGTTGCAGCCAGTCAGAGGAAAGCAGCAGCACTAGAAATAGTAAAGCTGCTAGAGAAAAACGTCATTCAAGTGATCCCCCAGACCGGAAAGAGTCCAGAACTTACTCAAAGTTATTTTTAGTGCCAAAGAAGACCGGGGTTTGCAGACTCAGTTTACATCTCAGCAATCTAAACAAATCAGTTCAGTACACAAACTTCTGGATGGTCACAGTTCAGTCCATTTTGCCTTTCCTGTGCAAGGATGACTGGATATGCTCAATAGATGTTCAGGATGCATAATATCACATAAAAATGAACAGATGATCCAGAAGACACCTACACTTCTGTCTGGGAGCCAGTCATTACCAATTCAGAACTCTGTCCTTTGACCTCATCACAGGCCCAGGGTGTTTACCAAATGCATGGCAGTAGTAGCAGCTCACTTGAGACTGCAGGGATGCCGGGTGTTTTCTTACTTGGATGACTGGCTCATAACCGCTCCAACCAGGCATCTTCTGATAAAAGCAAGAGATTATGTTCTCTAACGTTGCTCTCACTTGGAATTACCACCAATCACAACAAATCTCAGCTAGAACCATCTGAACTATTAGAGTTCATGGGGGCCTTGTTCAATATGGTATCAGTGACAGCCTCTCTTCCCTTGCCAAGGGTACAGTCTATTCGATTTCAAGTCAAAAAGATAATTCAAAATTCTTCTCTACCACCTTGATTGATTTTACAAGCCTTGGGGTCAATGTCCAATGCAATAGTTCTGGTTCCATTAGCATGATGAGAATTATTTAATGGATCCTAGCAACTCAGTGGTCTGTTCTAGACTTACCTATGTCCACCTAGATCAGAATAACTCAGGCATGGAAAAAGTACCTCTTGTGGTGGATTTACTCACACCTTCATTCTTCCCCAGCCTAAAGCTGTAGTGACCATGGACGCTTCCCAAATTAGATGGGGGGCACTTCTTGGGAAGGGCAGTCCAAGGCACCTGGCCCCCTGAAGAGGCCAACACACATATCAGTGTCCTGGAAATGAGAGCAGTGCTCCTGGCATTGCAGACCTTTCAAGACTCTATCTCCTTTCTGGAACTGTTGTGATTCAGATAAACAGTATATAAGTGGTATGGTACATCAACAAACAAGGAGGAACCAGATCTTACCCCTTTTATTGAGAAGCTCTGAGTGTATGGCAATGGGTGCTCTCATCCCATAAATTTCTGACAGCAATGCACATCCCAGGGAAATCCAACGTGATAGCAGACAAGTTGAGCAGATCAATTTTATTGCCTCACGAGTGGTCTGTCAACATGAAAGTGGCAGTAAAGATATTCCACCAATGGTGCCAACCTTGCTGCAACCTCTTTGAATCCCCCCTCAACAACAAGTGCAGCAAGTTCTTAGCTCTTATCCCTCCACTGGGGGAATCACAGGGGGATGCTGTCCTCCATGATTGCCACCCAGTCTCCTTTACGCTTACCCCCAACTCCGCTAGTCCCCACGTTTCACCAGAAAGCATCTCAAGTTGAAGAGCATAGTTAGCCTCATTGCATCTTATTGGCTTTGTCAGATTTGGTTCCCTTTTCTTTGGCCTCATCTAGTTTGCCCACCTTGGATTCTGGATCCATTTCCAGACATCCTGTCTCATCCGACAGGCATGATTCACCAGGACTTTACAGGCCTAAAGTTGACTGCATGATTTCTCCACTTCCACTGATAGTCAGACAACCACAGCTCCCCTCCCCTGTATGTTGCATACTTTTGTCTTCCCATAAAGCTTCCACTAGAAAAATTTACAGAGGCAAATGAAAAAGATTTGCTTTTTGGGCAGAACCAAGAGACATTGACCCTTTTTCAGCACAAGTACCTAAAGTTATTGAATGTTTAGCTACAATCTTTAATGGTAAAGTTCAATTAGCTGCCATTTCTAATTTCCTCATGGAGTAAATAATTCCACCTTAGCTTCTTCAAAACTTTCTAAGGCCTTTATAAGGGGAGCATTTCTTCTTAGACCCCCTCCTTTTAAAGATCCAACTCCACAATGGGATTTGAAATTAATACTACAAGATTTAACTAAATCTCCATTTGAACCATCAGCAAAGTGTGAACTAAAATTTTTAACCTGGAGAACAATTGTTTTAGTAGCCGTAACCTCTGCTTTAAGAGTCTCTGAACATCAAGCCCTATCTTCTAAGCCTCCTTATTTAATTTTCCATAAAGATAGGGTAGTATTACGAACTAACCCATCCCTTCTTGCTAAGGTGGTGTCAGAATACAGCATCAATCAATTAATTAATCATCTGGTTTTCTTTTCAAATTTCATAAAGAGAGGAGAATACATGTTACATTTGATGGATGTTCAAAGACATTTACGTTTCTATTTACATAGAACAAAACATTTGAGAAAAACAGATCAATTATTTGTTTCTTTTTGTGGAATAAAAATTGGGCAAACCAGTTTGTTTATTTATTTATTTGATACTTGTTAACCAGGATAGTCCGACTGGGTCAACAGTATCCATTTTCAGCAGTGGCCCGGGTAGAAAAGCTCCAATTCAAACATAACATTCATATTTTACGTTATCATTACACAGGTTCAAAATAGTTACCAAAGTAACTCCAGCCAAATGATTAATGGATTGCATTTCCTCTGTCTACAACAAATTAGGTTTATCTTTGTTGACACCTTTAAAAGCCCATTCAACCAGGTTCATGGCAGCTTCATCAGTATTTTTGTCCAGGTCTTCCATGGCTGATATTTGTGCAGCTGAAACTTGGACTAATCCTCATACCTTTATTGCTCATTACAAATTGGATCTGGTCTCTAGGGGAAGAGCAGCCTTTGACTCAGCAGTGCTCGGGAATAACCTATCTTAGAGTCCTCCTGGGATTCAGGTAGCTGGGGACTCTGCTCCACTTGTTGAGGAATGAACGAAAATTGACATCAAATAAAGAACTTATGTACTCACCATAACATTCCATCTGTGCTGTCCATTTGCATTCTTCCTCAACTACCCTCCCTCCAATCCCCTACAATTTGGTTTGTGACTTTTGAAAGAACAAGGAGATACTAAGGGACCAATGTTCCTGACTTTGAGCTGCAGGTATTGGTTTCTGATTTTATAATTGTTTCTAATTTTCTATGAAGCTGAAGGACCAGCAAACAAGATCTGAGGTATGGTAGGGGACTAGAGTATTATGGGTAAGGAAGGAGCTGCAGAGGTTCCAGTATCCATGAGCTGTAAAAGAGCAGCTGAGTCAGATCTGAAGGTTGGATCTAAACCCACTTGTTGAGGAAGAATGAAAATAGACAACACAGGTGGAACACTATGGTGAGTACATAATTTGTTTTTCTTCAAGGTATGACTGTAATAATCCAATGGTGTATAGGGTGGGGGTCCCTTAGATGGGATTTTGAAAATGTATTTTCTAGACATTTTAAATTAGCAAAGTTAAAAAAATGTTTGTCACATTTTTGGCATGTCTAGTAGTACTGTATGAATTGTTAAGGCTGTGAGCAGCTATCAAACTTCATCACAAAGTCCCAGGTTTGAATCCCACAGTATCTAGTTGTATATCTGTGTGACTATGAGAAAGTCACTTAACCAGATAGTGCTTCTGGTCTCCCTGAAAAAGAGACAGTTGTGTCTTGTCGGTTTTATTTGATTAAAACAAAAATTAATAACACATAGGCTCATAGCTGTGACAGTTAAAATTTTGTATTAACCTTTCAGAAAACTTGAAGTACAGAAGTTAAATCACATCTGTTTCCACTGCTTAGGATTTTTTAAAGGTATTAAAATGCACTGAAAGCAAAAGTATCTCTGTTAAGGTTATTTTACATTTCAGCTCATTAAAAGTGGTACAAATTTTAGCTGAAATAAACACACAGCCAGGATAAAATATGCATGTTTTATAAAGACCTGAATGTTTCTAAAGAATTTTTGGCTTGTCTCTCCCAAATATAGAATGTTGGCCAGCAAATAGTGGTTAGGAGGAATTTTGTTTCAGAAGTCAATTATTTGGTTCTGTAACACCGAAGAGGCGTTTAAGCGAATGCTTCTTCGTCGACACATAAAGATCAATCTCACTAAAGCGCGAACGGTCAAAACAGTGAATTCTTTCCCTGGGAAAGAATATGTTTGCTCAAACACACAAACACACACACACACACACACACACACACACACACACACACACACACACACACACACACTTACAAACATAACTATGTGGGGGGCAAAGCCCCCCCCCACACCCCCCAATGTGGGGGGCTCTGCCCCCCTAACTAAATATACCAACTCCGAGATCGCACTACAGTGGAGAATAGGGCAACACTGTGTAGTTGGCCAACTACACCTTTGCCCTGTAAAGTATTCATCAAATCGGTTAAATTCGTTTTGATGAATATGTGTCGACGTTGCTCATTTGTTGTTCGATATTACAACATTTCGACATTGTAATATAGATTCAGTTATTTCACTAACATGAAGAACTGACCTGATATTAAAATGGAATTAAAGTTAAGGGAGCCTTTCCAACTACTAACAAAGCAGCAGTAATGAAAACTACAAATATTGTCTACTTATTCTGTTTGTCTTTTGTGTTGAGAGTATAATAATTACATAAAGATGATTTAGTAATGTTTCATGTATTGCTTGTTCAGTTTTAAGTTCATAGGTTCATAGGTAGGTACTAGGCTATTGGCCCTAGGGCCTATATAAGCCTAGCCAAATGGTAGCCTGGCTTTTGCCACCCAAGAAAATTATTTTCCTGTGCCCCTGTCAAGCAGAGCCAGAGAAGGGATCCCCAGGGTGAATTTCCTATCTTCCATCCAATCATCAAGATTTTTCTTGAAGAGTGCTAATGAGGAGCTTTGCTTGATATAGATAGGTAGTTTGTTCTAGAGTAAGGGAAGTCTCTGGGACAAGAATCTATCCCTCCAGCATGTTCGGTTTATTGTGGTGACAAGGTTTAGGTCCCTAGAGCGTGTAGCTCAGAGAGATTGGAATTTCTTTACATGGAGCATGTCCAACAGCTCTGGGTTTGACATAGCTTTGTATGTTAGGCAGAGATTGCCTCTGAGTAGGTGATATGCGACAGAGTAAAGCTGAAGTTTTTTAGATCGTCTGCGTAGGGCATCTGTTTCAGGCTGGTAATCCTCTTTGTGAGGTATTTCTGTGGCCTTTCCAGTTGTTGTAGATGTCTTGTGAGGTACATACCAAAAGGGGCATTGTACTCTATAATGGGTCTAATGAGTGATGAGTAGAGGGGAACAATGACCTCTTTTTTCCTGGATGAGAAACCTTTTGTGATGAGGTGTGCCACATCGAAGGAATTCCTGACTACTGTGGTGATGCGATTATCAAAGGAGAGACTACTGTCCACCTGTGTCCCAAGTTCTCTTATCACACTTTCAGTGTTAAGTAGACTACCGCCTATGTGGTAGTTCATGGGTACAGAGGTTTTACCAAAAGTGACGACAATGCACTTTTTGGCATTGAGCTTCAGGCCATGGCTTTGACACCAGGCATCTGTCTCAGTGAGGCCCTTTTGTAGGATGTCCACATCGTTATGAGTTTTGATTATGGCTCCTAGTTTGCAGTCATCTGCAAACTTTGTTAGCCAAAGACCTTCTGTGTTAGCCTGTAATTCAGAGAAGTAGATATCAAACAGGAGAGGACCTAGGACTGAACCCTGTGGTACTCCACTTGTCACTGGTCTGAAGCTGGATTTAGAGTCTGCTACTTTCACAGTGTGGGTTTTGTCAGTGAGCCAGTTGGCAACCCATCTTGTGACATAGGGATTTATACCTAGTTTAGTGAGTTTATCAATAATTCCAGAGTGAGTGATGGTGTCAAAAGTCTTGGCAAGATCTAGATAGGCTGTGTGAACCACCTTACCCTCATCTACGGCTTTGGTGACCACTTCAAAGACGTCTGTCAGGTTTAAGAGACATGATCTGCCTTTTACAAACCTGAACTGGGTAGGGTCCAGAGTTTGGAGATTACCAATGTCATTGTTTATAAGTTCCATGATGATACATTCCATAGCCTTGCAGACCAGGCTCATCAGACTAATGGGGCGGTAGTTCCCAGGGTCCATGGTGGCTCCCCCTTTGTGGAGTGGGATAACCATTGCTGTGCGCCATTCAGTGGGCACAAAGCCTGAAGTGAGGCTATGATTGAACATGGTACTTAGGTGGGGTGCCAGTTCGTTCTGTAGTTCATGTAGAACGCAGCCTGCGATGTTGTCAGGTCCCATGGATGCTGTGTTCTTGGCTTTGGAGAGTGTTTTTTTTACCTGTGTAGCCGTGATTACAGGAACATTGCATTCTTCCGTTATAGAGATGGGCCCTTTAGGGGATGAGAGAGGGGT
This sequence comes from Protopterus annectens, assembly GCF_019279795.1. Lineage (NCBI taxonomy): Eukaryota > Metazoa > Chordata > Ceratodontiformes > Protopteridae > Protopterus > Protopterus annectens. The sequence continues at coordinate 722,657,617 of NC_056727.1, read as the reverse complement.
AAAGTTAACACTGCCAGGCTGTTGGCAATATCAGTTGGTTCTGTATATTTAGTGCCATTGTGCTGTAACTCAGAGCAGATCTGAGTGTTGCCATTGAGTTTCTTGACATAGCTATAGAATGCTTTGTGGTTGTCTTTAGAATCAGTGGCGATTTTGTTTTCGTAACTAGCTTTGGAGGATTTTATGAGGGATATCAACTTCTTACTGAGGCTGACCACGGAGTTCCTCCAATCATGGGATTTTACTCTTTTTTGCAACCGTTTCTTTCTTCTGTTGTAGAGTTTGTTTATAGCAGGAGAGCACCAGACTGGCTTCCTTTTTTTGGAGGATAGCATCTTTGTTCTGTCAGGGATTGCATGATCCATGCACTCGTGTAAGTGCTTATAAAGTGCAATTGTATAGGATTCAGCAGTCGTACCTCTATTGTCTGTCAGCATGGGTGTTGTGAAATTTGCCACTTCTGTCTTAAGAAGCGGGAAGTTGGCTGATTTTAAAAGTGTAGGTCCAAGTTCAAGTTTTTCACTGAGTAAAGGCAGAAGTCATGCTTGTGATGAAGTAATGATTCTGAATCTGCCCATGAATTTATTTTGTGATACAGTTACTGTTAGGGGCTTATTTTACTTGTTAATAGAAGGGACTTAATGTATAGGCAATCAATAGAATGTTTTCCCAGTTTTCTTTGCCCATTTCATTAACATAGAAACTGCATTGGATGTCATTCAATCACCAGAGTCCCCCAAGAAGCGTTTAATGAGCAGAATGCTTACTGGTGGTCTGTGACGTCTCAGCCTTAGCAGCTGTCCTTGTACTATAGTCATACTTTGGTAGAAAACCTTCAGAGCTTTGGCAAATTGTGCATCACAACTGGTCCCTTGGGCATCCTTTTGACTTTGATCTTTTGGTAAGAAAGAAACTGGTGTGCTACCACTGCTAGCCTTCACTTTGGACATCTTGTATTCCTTTTTAGATCCTGCAGCTAGAATATAAAAAATAAGTAGAATACATCAATAATAGACAATAATGTATTTATTTATTTATTTAAAAGTACATCCTTTTAGGAACGATGTTAAAGTTTTCTAATAATTTAAACCTGCTGCCTTTTACTGTAAAAATCAAATGTATTTCATTTATTTATTTATTTATTTAATTCTCTTTATTGTTTTATACAGACTTTAACAGTAAATGACAACAGACTAAACATACAAGAACTAACTACAAACAAAACTATATACACTTATACAATGCCCAAAATAACACAAAGGGTGAAACAGTAATCAAATATTCATTTCAAAATATGTTCAAATAACATTCTCCAATATTCTTTAAGATAAGGTTTCTGGTTAATATTGTGAAGTATCTATGAGCCTTAAGGTGTTTAATAGCAAGAGTTTAAAATCAAATGTATTTCATTTATTTGAGTAGTCATTCAACCCTTTACTAATAACTATGTGAACTGGTTTCTGACAATTCTATAAAACTGCTTTGCTCTAAATATATTTACCATATTCAGGCAGCTGACTGAAATGATGTTTATTGCTAGTATGAGAAACTCTGTGTTACAGTTTTTGTGGTTCCCATAACTAATTCTACTTTTAGCAAGATACATATGCGTATGTCTTCTCTGTATAACAGGTCACAGGATATTTCAGGAAGCAGACTTGACAATAATATTCCAACAGAAACTGAAAATTTTATTAAAAAAAAAGCACTAAAGAAGGATTTCAGTCTGCCCAGCGGCTTTTCTCATAAGCTTACATGCTGATAAAAAGAACTTGAGTGCAGCTTTTGGATTGATGTAAGGGACTTGTTTATTTATTTTACATTTGTTAACTGGACAGGGGGATTGCTTAATGGAACAATTTCAGCCGTGGCCAGATAATGCTCTGAACAAGAAAGAGTTGGGTATTTGTTGTAGATTTCATTCCAAGAACTGCTTGAGAATTCTGTTAGGACATGAAAATGCACTTGATTGGTTACTTGCTTACATGAAACCTGTTGATTATAATTCTTCTGTTGTGGTTAATTGTAATGTCAACCACCCAAGTGTGTTTGCTGTGTTGTAGCAATAACCAATGACTGGGTGTGGTATATTGAAGACTTACCCATGGTTGGTGTGGTTTAATCACAAGGGTGAGCCCAAGTGATTAAACAAAGACAACCATGAAAAAATCTTCATTATACAACAACCCCCCATTAATATTCAAAAACGTGCATGCTGATTGGTCAGCGTGCACGCTGTAAATCAGTTATAGTAATGGAAAAAAAGTCCGGTCGCCTGGAATTTTTCCATTACTATAACTCTGTTTTTAAGCAACGGAGAACACAAGATCTCCATTGCTTCATACTGTCTCGCTATGTTAAATGAGTTTAACATAGCGAGACAGGTTTAAAAAAAGCTCTGTTGCTTTTTTTAAACCTGTCTCGCTATGTCAAACTCCTTTAACATACCGAGACAGTTTGTAAAAAGCAATGGAGATCTTGCTTTCTCCGTTGCTTTTTTCAAAACTGTCTTGCTATGTTAAATGGGTTTAACATAGTGAGACAGCTTTAAAAAAGCAACAGAGATTCTCTGTTGCTTTTTTTAAAGCTGTCTCAAACCCATTTAACATAGTGAAACAGTTTGTAAAAAGCAACGGAGATCTTGCTTTCTCCATTGCTTTTTTCAAAACTGTCTCGCTATGTTAAATGGGTTTAACATAGCGAGACAGCTTTAAAAAAGCAACAGAGATTCTCCGTTGCTTTTTTAAAGCTCTCTCGCTATGTTAAAGCCATTTAACATAGCAAAACAGTTTGTAAAAAGCAACGGAGATCTTGCTTTCTCCATTGCTTTTGCCCACAGCTCTGATGTACTGCATAGGCATACACATGCGCAGTACATCAGAACTGCCGCAGAATACCAGACAGCTGCGGAAGGGCAGCAAGGAGGCATTATACAATGCCATTATTTAAGAAAAGTAATTATTTTTTTTCTTAAATAATGTCATTGTATAATAGAAATAACCCACTTCTGGGTGTGGGTAATGCTGGATTTACCCATGGTTGGCTTTGTTTGGCCACTGGCCGCCTCGTGATCAAACCACACCAACCGTGGGTAAATCCAGCATTACCCACACCCAGGCATGGGTTATTGCTATAATATACCACACCGATGAGTTGGTTATTGCTATTATACAATGACATTCTTTAAGAAAGAAATTTCTTTTCTTAAATAATGGCTTTGTATAACTTCACCGTGGTGTTCTTCTATGTTGTTTCCATATCCTGTGGCTTTGTTGATGTAGTGCGCATGCATATGGGACTTACGTTCCCACACTTGCGCAGTACATCCGTGCTTTGGAAAGCAAGCAACAGAGATGGGAAAATCTCCATTGCTTCTTTTGCTTTTTTTTGTTTGTTTTTTTTTAACTGTGAAATTCAGAGAATTTAGAGGTATGAGACAGGGCAAAACTACAGGGAAAATTGGTTATGTTTCTCTAGTTTTGTATAACGCACCTGATTTTCCTTGTATGTTCTCTGCCCTCTGTACGTACCTCTCGACCTCTTAGCTCAGGAAAACTGTAAAGCCTTAGCATATATTAATAGAAGAAAATCTGAGCAATGACGAGCCCCACCAGTCATTGTATCCTCTACTATCCATCACTTTTCAACATTTACAGGTTCATAGATAAATACTAGGCTAGCTGCCCTTGTGGAATATTTAAACCTAGTCAATTTAACTTCTGGTGCTTAAATTAAACTATCCCATTTGGTGTCAGATTGCCCTTAAGCATCCCATGGTTAATAATTATATAAATTATGCCAGTGATAACTGGGATCATACAATAGATAGCTTGAGGGGAATCATGTACTGTATTAAAGATTTAGGAGCTGCCTCTGTCCATTAGTATTACAGGGGGCAGACCTTGGGTAAAGTTTCTATTTCCCATCCATAGATTCAAGTTGCGCTTCAATATGGATAGGGGTGAACTTTGTTTTATGTGGATGAGGAGTCTTTTTCAGAGCAGAAGTATCCTCTGTGAGAGAAACCTGTCCCTCCAAACCATTCTGTTGATGTTGCAGAAAAGGTTTAGATCCCTAGACTGAGTATTTCTGATACCATTTGACTTGCTGATGTACAGTAAATCCATCAGAATTGGGTCGGAGGATGCCATGTATGCTCTTAGCAGTCTGTCGGTCAATGAGTATACTTACAGGGTTTGTGTTGGTCCATGTAGAACATATTGTTTAGGCTTTGTATCCCTTTAGTAGGGTACCTCTGTGGGAGTTCCATTTGTTGCATATGTCTGGTATTTTTATACCTAATTATCTTCCTCAGCTCCAAGCATCTTTAATTTTACTATACTTTATTGCCAGACCTTACAAGACCTTCCCATTATCCTTCTTCTGGTAACGGTTTAAAATTTCAGGACTTTTAATGTGAGTCCTGAAATATAGAATCTGAATGACAGAAAATCTAGACTTACATATACTAAAGCTAAGATTGCCATTTCTCAGAATATTCACTATATAAGTTCATGGGAGTTGAGGCATGCCCACCGTATTCAGGATGCATGGGGGCTTGCCCCCTGCAAAATAAAATAATTAGAAAAAAGAAGTTGTTTAAAGGAGACTGATTTTTGATATTTGCTCTTCACTGGTATTTTTGATCTGTTTTTTTCAGTTTCTGGGGAGTCTGTTTTGAACAGCCTGACATTTCAATAAGGAGCTTTTCTTCTACTATAACCTTTAAGGTATCTTCTCATCATTCTTCATATTCCCTTGTGATTCACCCTGTTCCCCTCCTTTTGGTTGTTCAACATTACTAGATTATTTTCAGTGTTAAATCTTATTTGCTATACCACTGACCAATACACAATTTTAAAAAGTCCTTTGCTGTTTGTATTCCTTTTCTTACTTGTTTATCAGGCAAATTCCAGATTTCTGCAATTTCTGAGATGGCATCAGTGGCAGCTGGTGACTTCAAATCATGGGGGGGGCTGCAGGAGACAGCTGAATGGATGAGGCCAATGGGAAGGGGTGTGGCTAACTAGAAAGGGGAGGAGCTATGCTCAAAACCACAAAAACTGTCATTATGAGAGTCCAATCAAGACAAAATAAGGTGCAGAAGAAAAACAATATTTCAATGCATGACAGCTTACTTAATATCTAGATGGAAACAAAAAGGTTGTGAAGCATGAAAAAATAAATTATTTTTTAAATACATTACTGGAATGCCAGTCAAAGTCAAGTATAAGAAGAACAAGCAGCACTCAACTCAAACCACTTCTCCTTGCACTGCAGTTCTAATTATAATTTATATTCAGCTTTATAAAAGTATAAAGTAACATGCTGAAAGTAGCAATCTCTGTGATACCCCCACTTGCAAAAATGTTTCTTATCCAAAAAAGACCTGCTGTCTGACAACAACTATCTACTTGTTTCATGGGGAAGACATGATCAAAGTAAAAAAATGAACAGCAAACAAGAAACAAGCTCAAGATAAATTGCTTAAAGGATTACTGCACAGGTTATGGACAACACATGATAGATTGGCATTCTGTTTAGTTTACGGGTAAAGCCTGCAAAGATGACTGCAAGTCTCCAACAAAGGTAATGAGCTTTTTAAAATACTGTAATCCTGTTCTTTACTACAAATTCTGTCATATGCATTTCAATACCCAAGGCTTATACGTTATCTAGTTATGTAAGTATTCTGTGCATGGCAACAACAAAAAGGCTTTCAATGTTGGTAATCCTTTAACAGTATGCTTATTAAAGCTTACTTGCATCCTACAATCTCAGACAAGCTTACCTGATGGTCATGAAAGCATTTCTACTTAAGCACAGAGCAATGGGCACTTTCTGAATAATAAGAAGCATAAATCAACAGTATAAAAATATGACAGAAAGCCAGAACATTCTGCAAAATCAAGCAAGGACAGATGAAAAGCCACTGTAGTACTTGTGTCTAACTTGGATTGGGGATACTCTGCACACTTACACTGCATAACTGCTCCTTGCCTTGCTTGGACACATCCAGAGTCACTACATGGGGGAGTGGGGTGCAACAAGTATGTCACACTTGGAAATGTCTCTGGCTGACTGTGATGGCCCTGACACAGTTGTCATACTGCTCAACCTCAGAGCAAGAAATCTGGACAAAGTCATACATAGAAGTGGGACAAAGGCCCAAAAATAAGGACAATATTTAAATATTGCTCTTATAAACTTTCTAATAGAATAGTAGGTCTTACATTATTATGAATTTTCTGAAGGGTATGAAATCTGAAACTCAAATGCCTGTCATTATTTTCTAAATTCACTCTTTAATGATTTGCCACTAATTTGCCAGAAAACCACAATTTTATGAAAAATGGACCAAAAATGTGATGCAAAAATATAAAATAGCCGCACAATACAGCTGGGAACCTGTCAAAGAAAGGACACTTTTTTAATATTAATACTGTTAACTTGTGCAGCTGACAAAATACACAAATCTACATGCATTTCTGAAATAAAAGCAATATATAACGCTGATTATTACAGTTATTTATTAATTGTAAACCCTCCAAGTTTTCTTCCAAAATTGCCATTTTCTGGAGGGATTAGAGGGAGAGGAACATTTTGAGCCAAAATCGGGGACAGCTGAGAGGTCTGGATATGCCTAATTCTATAAAGCAATTTATTTGCACATACCTCTCAACCTGTTAACGCAAGAAATCTGGACATGGCCAAATATATTGGGGGATCATACAAACAGTACTAAAAATTGCTCTTGTATAAACTTAGTTGATAGAATAACAGGTCTTGCTTTAGTATGCATTTTTCTGAAGGTTATGAAGTCTGAAACTCAATGTCTGTCATTATTTAGTGACTTAATTCCTAAATGATTTGCCAGAAAACCTCAAATTTTATGAGGAACAAACCAAAATAAGAAGCAAATCTATTAATTCTGTGAAAATCTGGACAGTTGAGAGGTATAGTTCAGCCGGGGTTGTCTTTGAGTTTGCCGCCCTTCCCCCTCACAAAATCATGGTCGAATGGAGCCTCCCCCATGCAGCCATTCCAATGTCCCATTACTTGGCTATTTCGCCCTATTTACCATAAACACCATAATGTGCATACTGCTTTACTTCTATTGTGATTTGGATTTCATTTGAAAGTTTTATTTTGCATTTTACAGCACAAACACTAAGACATCTGCTAAACAATGCAATGCAGTCTCACAGTGAAAATAGACTTAGCATTAAAACTTATCTGCCCTTGAAACTCACATTCATTGAAACAGCATTGAAATATACATTCAATGAAAATACATTTGGCTAGTATAAAGATTAACTTTGGACTGTTTTCAAATGATAGGCCCCTTGCACACAAGACATACATGTGTTGTGTGATACACCTTCCTGATTGTATTAAATTATATTCCTTGGGTAACACAGTAGAGTTGTTAGAGGGCGTTTTAAATGTATTGTTTTGAACATTTTTCCAGTAAACAATGAAACAAAATGCATGCACCAATAATGACAAAACTGCCCAATTGAAAAAATTTCCATCATAAAAGTCTACTCAAACTTCTACAATCCACCAGTATGAGTAAATATGCACAATCTCTGAAGAAGTAAAAGTCGTCTAAATAATTCCACATTTAAGAGATCTGTAACTAATGAAAATGTTGCTGCTAGCAAACAACTTTATATTTCATTGTTTCATCTACAAATAAAGTACCTGTAGCTTTGCCAAAGAGGACATTCTTAGTATGGCAGCATTCACCCCCTGTGGGAGTAGAACCCACAGCCTTCTGCATCTAAAGCAAGTACACTACCTGTTGTGCTATTAACAATGCAAACCGATTCACAATAAGCAGCACTAACCTTCTCTTCCCCTGCAGCTCTCAGCTCCTTGTAAAATCTACTTGATACTCAACTGTATCTCTCAACTTTGCAGCACAAGAAATCTGGAAAAAGCCAAAATTTATTGGGGGAAGGCAAAAGCCCAAAAGCCAGGGACACAATTTAAACATTGCTTGTATAATCTTGGAAAGTTGCTAATATAAAATGCTATGTTGCCACCATACATTGCACTGCCAAGGCTTGAACCCAGGATCCTGTGCAAAACAGTCAGAGCAACATACCACTATGCCAAATCAGCTGTTTTATGAAAGAGAGGAAGATTGAAACTTAAATGGCTACCATTTAGTGAATTCAGTTCTCACCATAGCTGCCAACCTCTTAGCACAAAACACCTGGAAGAAGCCAATAATGGGGGAATACAGTCCCAAAAATAGGGACAAATTTCAAATATTCATCTTATAAACTTAGAAAATTGGTAGAATACAATATTTTGTGTTACTATGTACTTTCTGAAGAATATGAAGTCTGAAATTCAAATGCCTGTCAATTTTATTTATTTAACATTGATTAACCAGGAAAGTCTGACTTGGAACAAAAGCCACTTTTCAACAGAGGCCCAGGGAGAAATACTGCAGACACATGTCTTTGTAACAAGGGAGGACACCAGAGCAAGCCCACATACAAACACAGGGAGGACATGTAGACTCCACACAGAAGGCACCCCAGCCAAGAATCAAACCAGAGAATCTCTATCTGTGAGGCAACAATGCTACCACTGCACCATCAACTATTTAAGGAATTAAAATTTCAGAAACCACAGATTTTATGAGGAACAGAACAAAATATGAGGCAAACATCTGCAAAAGTTTCACAAATGGTGGTGCCTAGGGAATTCAGGCTCTTGCTACTTGCGCCCAGGGTACAGGGTTCAAGCCTGAGGTATTCTCTAACCACCACCAGCAGGTATCTTGAGTTCTCTCTATAGCCACCAGTATGAATCAACTAGGGCATTACACACACACACACCTTTGCTTCATTCTGTACCTCCAATAATCCAAAGCTGTTCCATCCTGATGATAAAATAATCCTGAGTATACACACACCTTCGCTTCATACTCTACCTGCAATAATCCAAAGCTGTTCCATCCTGATGATAAAATAATACAAAGCTGTTCCATCCTGAGTATCTCGGCTTGTAAAAGCTGCTCGTCTGTGTTCACTCCGGAATGCATACTTCAGGTTTCCTGGTTCCTGTTTGCGAACATTCCAAGACTGCTGACCTTGTAGTCCAATCCCCTTCTAGTCTATGTGGTTAGCACTGCATAGACTTCTGGGGCATCAGCAGTCTGCTGCCTTCTTCCTGAATCCAGACTGGTAAGGCAGCAGTCTGGATTCACTTTCTATGCGAGGTTAGGAGGATTTATCAGATTGTACCATTGTGGTTCCCAGCTGGGGGGGGGGCTGCAGTGCTGCAGTCTGATATGACGAGCCTCCACTGGATGGCATACTTTTGTCTTATATTCAGTTTGCAGTATTAACTCTAATTTTTAAAGTAGATTAGTGCAGTGCTGCCCACTGAAATGGCTCCCTACTGAAATGACAGTATTCATAATGCTGAGTGCCGTACTGCTGACAAAAAAAAAATGCAGGAGAAGAGCAAAAATTGGATATTGCTGTACTTGTTTTTTGCAGGGGGCAATCCCCCACACCCCCAAAACTTACATATAATAATAACAATAATAATCCTATTTGTTAACCAGATAAGTCTACTGAACACACAGTCCCTTTTCAGGGGTGACCTGGGAGCAATGTCTGGTTAAGTGACTTGCTCAAGGTCACACAGGAGGCAAATGAGGTCGGAGGCAATTGAATCCTTTACCACTGCATCAACTGCCAGATAGATGCATATAGATAGATAGATACACACACTAAATTTACAGATTAACACCTTTAAGATTTACATACTTTTGAGAAAATGGAATATTCAGAGAAATGGCAATTTCATACTTAGTACATTCAGTCATTATTACAGAACTCGGCATTACAAGTCCTCAGCATTCAAATGGTCATCCACTGAGTAGAACAGAAACTGCTCTTTCTTTAGAGTGGGCCTCGTATAATATTACCTTCCCTAGCCTATTGTCCTCTCATTTTTTTTCTAGGACACTGCACTAAGACTCATGCCTAACTAGCTAATGTGCTAAATTATTGTTTGCATTGGACTGCATTACTTGTTAATACTTTGATAGGCTTTATCCTCAGCTGGATTTACCTACCTTGTCATTAGTATGAGACTTGTCTGACAAGATCTTTGCACTGTGATTTTGTAATGTATTGTGATACCATTGCCTCAGTTTATTTTGTAACAATTTATTTTTCAGAAGCTCTATAAATTACCAATATCTAAAGACAGTTTCACAGGTACGGAGTTTTCTGTCTTGCTGCCAGTTTTGTAAGAGAGAACAGCCCACATCCACCCTCTTTGAATTCTCCAGATCTACACCTTACTCCCACAGCTGATTGAAAATGGTAACCAGTGGTATGTCTTGGTTTCAGCTTAGCTTCTTTAAAATTTCAGATGCCAGATTATTACTTATGAAGATCACTGTAGTCACTAAGACTATCACTGAAGAATTCTCATTAACAACATGCCAAGACCAGCCATGTGGATGCCAGCCCTAGAGGGCTAATGTTTCTGTGGGGTGGGAGTACAAGCAATATAAATACTAATTTGCTTTTCAGTGAATTATACTTGGCAAGCTATGTATAGGTTCATAGGTATGCACTAGGCTACTGATCCATTAAGTCTTTAGAAGCCCTGCATTGTCATGAAATTGTTAGTTCTTGTAATTTAAGTAGGAATAGCTCAGAGCCAAAAGACCATTTACATGTTACCCCTATCTATAAGGGACAATGGTGCTAAATCAGGGGTGAATTTGTGTTTTCAAATCCATTCGTCCACATTACATTTGAATAGACTAAGGGAAGTACTTTGCTTTATGTGGGGAGGAATATAATTCCAAAGACTTGCAATTCTCTGTGATACGTATCTATACCTCCAGAACATTCGGTTTATGTTGCAGAAGAGATTAAGGTCTCTTGAGTGGATGCTTATGTCACCAGTGGACTTGTAGATGTGCAGTAGGTCTGAGAGGACAGGGTCTAATGAGGCTGTGTATGTCAGGCAGAGAACCTGCTCAGTAACCTGCATGATACCAAGAAGAAGGACGAAGCTTTTAGAAGGTGGGTATAGTTTTTGTGATTTATACCCTTGATTTTCTTGGCAACAAAGCATTGTGATCATTCAACTTGTGTTAAGTATTTGTACAGGAGTGATATCAAAGGAAGTATTATACGCAATGATCGGTCTAATAAGTGCCAACACAGTGGAATTATCATGTCCCTGAACTTGCATATCATTCTCTTATTAATAAGCTGCGCAATGAAAAAGGACTTTCTTATAAACTTATAATAATGGATAGATAGTGATCAAGGGACAGTTTGTTGTCCACATAGATTCTCAGGTCCTTTACTACTGGATTGATTTTGAGGAGTGTGTTGTCACTGATATTTACAGGGTACATCATACATGACAAAGGAGTGTATTATAGATTTTTTTGCATTTCATTTTAAGTCTATGCTTATGACACCAGCTATTTGTTTGATAAAAACCCTCTTGGAGGATTTTGGTGCCCTCTGGATAGTTTATGATGACATCAAGTTTACAGTCATCTACCAAGTTGTTCAGCTATAAACACTTAACATTAGTTTGACTTCTGAGAAGTAAATGCTAAAGAGGAGTGACCAAGGACTGAACTTTGGGGTACGCCACTAGTGACCAGTCTTTTATAGGAGAGGAGGTATGACATTCTACATATAGTGTGATAACTGCTCAACACACCAAGTCTTTCACTACTGATTTTGTTTTTTGTTCATTACATACATAAGTGCACCATTTCATTCAGCATAACATTGGATTCTTGCTGATTTATTAAATTATCAATTGCACTGGACTATACTTCTTGTTAATACTTTGATAGACTATATCCATAGCTGGTTATGCTTTCATTATTAGTATGAAACTTGACTGACAAGATCTTTGCATTTTTGTCATTTTTATGTGATTTTATAAGGTATTGTGATAGTTTAAATACTTGGGATCAACAGTTCAGAGTAATGGTGAGTTTGGAAGAGAGGTGAAGAAGAGAGTACAGGCAGGGTGGAATGGGTGGAGAAGAGTGTCAGGAGTGATTTGTGACAGACAGGTACCAGTAAGAGTAAAAGGGAAGGTCTACAAGAGAGTAGTGAGACCAGCTATGTTATATGGGTTGGAGACAGTGGCACTGGCAAAAAGGCAGGAGTCAGGGCTTGAGGTTGCAGAGTTAAAGATGTTAAGATTTGCACTGGGTGTGAAGAGGATGGACAGGATTAGGAATTAGTGTATTAGAGGGTCATCTCAGGTTGTACAGTTTGGAGACAAAGTCAGAGAGGTGAGATTGCATTGGTTCAGACATGTGCTGAGAAGGGATACTGGGTATATTTGGAGAAGGATGCTAAGGATGGAGCTGATGGGTAAGAGGAAAAGAGGAAGGCCTAAGATAGGGTTTATGGACGTGATGAAAAAGAACATGCAGGTGGTTGGTGTGGCAGAGCAAGATGCAGAGGACAGGAAGAAATGGAAACAGATGATCCATTGTGACGACCCCTAATGGGAACAGCTGAAAGAAAAAGAAGAAGAATGTGATAGCATTGCTTCTTTCACGTTCATTACCTCTACATTGTAGTCAATAACTTTTCACAGCTGTTGCTTTTTACAGTTGGTTTGTAAGGATTGCTTGTAGGTTCATAGGTTCATACGTTCATACTAGGCTATCTGCCCTAGGGCATTTATAAGCCTAGCCAGAGTGTGTTTGGCTTTTGCCACCCATTTTAAATTAATTTTGCTATGCCCTTTTTCCAGGTTAGTATACTGTGCCTCTGTCTAACAGTGACACAGAAGTGATACCCGGGGTAAACCTATGATCTCCCATCCACTCATCAAGATTCCTCTTGAAGAGAGTCAATGAGGGACTCTGCCTAACCTGGACAGGGATTTTATTCCAGAGTGAAGGGAGCCTCTGGGTTATGAATCTGTCCCTCCAGTATGTCCTATTTATTTCAGTGCTGAGGTTCAAGTCTCTCGGGCACGTAGCTCGATGAGATTTGGATTTTTTGAGGTGCAGCATGTCCATTAATTCTGGGTTGGACATGGCTTTATACGTCAGGCACAGATCGCCTCTGAGCAGGCGGTATGCCACTGAGTAGAGCTGGAGTTTCTTTAACCGGGCAGCATATGGCATCTGTTTGAACCCTTTGATCCTCTTGGTGAGGTACTTTTGGGGTCTTTCCAGTTGCTGCAGGTGTCTGGTAAGGTACATCCCAAAAGGGGCATTGTACTCAATTATGGGTCTGATGAGGGATGAGTAAAGAGGCACGATGACCTACCCTGATCTAGATGTGAATCCCTTCATGACAGGGGTGTAGCTAGGATTTTCAAATTTGTACTCACAGCTCTCAAACTGCTACCCCCCTCCCCAGCCAAGCTACGGCCATTCTCATAATTCACGGTTCGCTCTTTTAGTGTCGATGAAGAGGCATTCGCTGTAATGCCTCTTCAGTAATATAATATAAATTCACTCAAACTCGGTTCCTTGAATTGAAAATTAACCTGAAATGTCAGTTCTTTGAAAAATGCAGCGTGGTAGTTGGGGTAGAGAATTTATGCTTTTGTTTTCTGTAACTAGGGTACAGGTTTTGAGCTTGAGTAAATTACTAACCACCTGCTACCCCTAACTAGGATGTTTCATTCACACGCACACCCCTACCTACCTCTTAGTGCAAGAAATATGGACAAAGCCTAAAATAAACAGGGACAGATATTAAATAATGCTCTCGTGAACTTAGAAAGTTGCTAGAATAACAGGATTTGTGCTAGTATGAGAAAGTTGCTAGAATAACAGGATTTGTGCTAGTATGAATTTTTCTAAAGGACATGAAGTCTGAAACTCAAATGTCTGTCATTATTTAGCAACTTCAGCCTTCAATGATTTTCTAGAAAAATCACAAAATTTATGAGGAACAGACAAAAATATGGGGCAAAAATCTGGACATTCTGCAAAATTTGGACAGTTGAGAGGTATGCTACCTACCTACCACACACACACACACACACACACACACACACACACACACACACACACACACACACACACACACACACCTCTCAACCTCTTAGAGCAACAAACTCATAAATAAAACTGAGGCAAAGGCCCAAAAATAAAGACATTTTTTTAAATATTGCTCTTATAAACTTAGAAAGATAATAGAATAGTAGTAGGTCTTGCATTAGTACGAATTTTCTGAAAGGTATGAAATCTGAAACTCAAATGTCTGCCATTATTTTCTAACTTCAGTCTTTAACAATTTGCCACAAATTTGTCAGAAAAACACAATTTTATGAAAAATGGACCAAAAATGTGATGCAAAAATATAAAATTGCCAGACAATACAGCTGGGAACCTGTCAAAGAAGGGACACCATTTTAATATGAGCACAGTTAACTTAGAGCAGCTGACAAAATTAGAGAGTCTACATGCATTTCTGAAATAAAAGTAATGTATAACTCTGATCATTACAGTTGTTTATAAAAGTAAAGTAAACCCTCTACGTTTTCTTCCAAAATTGCTATTTTGCAGAGAGATTATTAGGGGGAGAGCAACATTTTGAGCCAAAATTAGGGACATTTGAGAGGTTTGGATATTCCTAATTCTATAAAGCGATTTATTTGCACATACCTCTCAACCTCTTAATGCAGGAAATCTGGACAAGGCCAAATATATTGGGGGATCATACAAACAGTAATAAAAAATTGACCTTGTATAAACTTAAGACAGTTGCTAGAATATCAGGTCTTGTTTAGCATGCATTTTTCTGAAGATTATGACGTCTGAAACTTAACATCAGTCATTATTTATTGACTTCATTCCTAAATGATTTGCCAGAAAGTTTTATTTTGCATTTTACAGCACGAACACCAATAAATATCTGCTAAACAAAGCAATGCAGTCTCACAATGAAACTAGACTTAGCATTAAAACTTCTCTGCCCTTGAAACTCACATTCATTGAAACAGCATTGAAACCCACATTCAAAGAAAATACATTTTGCCAGTGGCAGATAAAGATTAACTCTGGGCTGTTTTCAAATCATAGGCCCCTTGCACATGAAACATACACATGCTCTTTGATACACCTTACATCATAAAAGTCTACTCAAACTTCTACAGTCCACCAGTATCAGTAAATATGCACAATTTCTGAACTAGTAAAAGCCATCTACATAATTCCACATTAGAGAAATCTGTAACTAATGAAGAGGCTGCTGCTAGCAAACAACTTTATATTTCATGGTTTCATCTACAAATAATGTGCCTGTTGCCCTTGAGGAATAAATTGCCTATGTTGCATTAAAAACAATGATACGCTAATAATATTGCAATAGGGAATGTATGGCAAACTCATAACAGGTTCATAGTTACTACTAGATATCTTTGCCAAAACAGACTACAGCATCCACCCCCCTTTATAACACAGTACAATATCTGCAATGCATATACCTACTGTGGGAGAAGAACCCACAGCCTTCTGCATCAAAAGCAAGTACACTACCTGTTGTGCTATTAACAGTACAAGCAGACTCTGCATAAGCAGCACTAAACTTAAGTTCCCCTGCCGCTCTCAGCTCCTTGTAAAATGTTGACACTCAGCTGTATCTCTGAACTTTGCAGCACAAGAAATCTGGAAAAAGCCAACATTTATTGGGGGGGGGGGACAAAAGCCCAAAAAACAGGGACACATTTTAAACATTGCTTGTATAATTTTGAAAAGTTGCTAGAATAAAATGCTGTGTTATCACCATGCATGTCTTGAACCCAGAACCATATACACTATAATCAGTGCAACATACCACTATGCTAAATCAGCAATTTGAAAACTAGCAAGACAAACTTAATGGCTATCATTTAGATAGCTCTCAACCACTTAGCACAAAAAACCTGGACAAACAAAGCCAATAATGAGGGAATACAAATTCAGTTCTCACTTCATACCTTAGCACAAAAAACCTGGACAAACATCAAAAACAATAATTGGAGAAATGCAACTTCAGTTCTCACCATAGCTCACAACCATTAGAAAAGCAAATCTGAACAAAGTTCAGAAATGGTGGTGGTTAGGGACTTTAGGCTGTTCTTACCCTGAAGCAAAGGTACAGGGTTTGAGCCTGAACACCTATAGCCAGCAGGTGTAGTATGTGGGGGCATACACACACACACACCTCTCTGATAATCCTACTTACTTCAAATGTACACACACACCTCTCTGATAATCCCACTTACTTCAAATGTACACACACACACCCCTCTCTGATAATCCCACTTACTTCAAATGTTGATTCCCTTCCTTCAGTGTGAATGCCCTTGCCTTCTGATAATAATCTGAACACACTTGCCTTCTGATAATCCATTTGCCATTGCTTGCCTTCCACCAACTCAGTGATTGTTTCCTGCTTGTGAATCCATTGCTTGCTTGCCTTCCAAGTTCCAACTCAGATTGTTTCCCGCTTGCAGCCAGCCGGACATGATGTGAGCTCACTTCCGACTGGCTGGTATGCTCCTTAAAGGAGCCAACACCCTTTAAATATGTATTTTGTTTTTCAAAAAAGCTACCCCCCCCTTCTACAAATGTTGTACTGAAATCAGTACAGTGAGTATGCCTCCCGACGTCCCTGCTTCATGATTAGGTGGGCTATATAAAATGTTTTTCTAACCACTTTGGCCATGTGGTTATCAAATGAGAGATTGCTATCAACTTGGGTCCCCAGGTCCTTAATTGCTTCTTCCGTATTTAATGGATTACCACCTATGTGGTAATTTGTGGGCACTTTGTTTTTGCCATAGGGGATGACTATACACTTTTTGGCGTTTAGCTTGAGGCCATGGCTCTGGCATCAGTTGTCTGTTTCTATGAGGCCCTTTTGGAGGATGCTTGTGTCGGCTGGAGAGTTGATTATGGCGCCCAGTTTGCAGTCATCTGTGAACTTTGTCAGCCACAGTCCTTCTGTGTTGGCCTGTACCTCCGAGAAATATATACCGAACAAGAGAGGTCCCAGGACTGAGCCTTGTGGGACGCCACTTGTAACTGGTTTGGAGTCTGACATGGCTCCAGCAATTCTAACCATGTGGGTTCTGTCCTTGAGCCAGTTTGCAACCCATCTAGTGACATAGGGGATTATATTTAAGCTGGCGAGCTTATCTATAATGCCCGAGTGGGGTACTGTATCAAAGGCTTTTGCGAGGTCCAGGTAGGCTGTGTGGACCACCTTCCCCTCGTCAATGGCCTTGGTGACTGTTTCAAAGAAATTGACCAGGTTTAAGTGGCAGGATCTGCCCTTAACAAAGCTGAACTGGGTAGGATCCAGTGTCTGTAGGTCCCCAATATCTTTATTTATGAGGTCCATGATGATCCTTTCCATAGCTTTGCAGACCAACCTAGTTAGGCTTATGGGGCGATAGTTTCCAGGATCCGCTGAGGCACCACCTTTGTGGAGAGGGACCACTGTTGCTGTACTCCACTCTTTGGGTACATATCCTGTAGTAAGGCTGAGATTGAACAGTAGTTTTATGTTTGGGTTTAGCTCTTCTTGGAGTTCATGTAGGACGCAGCCCGGGACACTGTCTGGTCCCATTGATGCTGTGTTTTTTGCTTTGGAGAGGGTGGATCTTACCTGAGCACCTGAGATGTCAGGGGGGCAGCACTCTGCTGGGATAGATATTTGCCCTTTTGGTGGGGAGGAGGGGATGAAGTTTGCGCTGAACCTGTCAGCTAGGATGTCGGCAATGTCTGTGGGTTCTGTGTATTTTTTGTCATTTTGGACTAATTCTGAGCATATCTGGGAATTCCCACCCAGGTTCCTAACATAACTAAAGAAAGCCTTGTGATTATCCTTAGTGTCCTTTGCAATTTTTCTCTCTAAGCTGGCCTTAGACGATTTTATGAGTGCCCGTAGTTTTATGCTAATACTGATCAGAGATGCCTTCCCTTTTTGGGATTTTGCTCTATCATGTAGTAGCTTCCTCCTTCTATTGTATAGTTTGTTTATGGCTGGGGTCCACCAGACAGGATGTCTGCCTTTGGAGGATTGGGTCTTGGTTTTATTTGGAATTGCATGATCCATGCATTCCTGAAGGTGTTCATAGAATGCATTTATAAAGGATTCTGTGGTCTGGGCCCTATTTTCCACAGGCCCGGGGGCTTTGAAGGATTCCACCTCGGTTTTGAGGAGTGTGAAATTTGCTTTAGAGAAGTTTTTCACTGTGGTTTTCTGGGAAGGGGGTGGGGTCAGGATGTGAATATCCAGTGAGATTAGTTTATGGTCTGATCTTACCTGTGAGGGATACACTTCTGGTCTGGAGCATAGAGTCCCCATGTTGGTGATGATTAGGTCCAATATGTTTTCCCCTCTTGTGGGAGTGGTAACAAGTTGTTCCATAGCATTTGAGTTTATAAATTCTAGGAACCTTTGGGCTAGGGTGTTGGAGCTAGAGTAATGCTCCCAGTCTATGTTTGGGTAGTTGAAGTCACCCAATATAATGGTGTTTGGAGAGACCTTTATATTTTCCAGTGTTCTCAGGAAGGCCGAGTGGGGTTCCTGGGTTTGGGAGGGTAGTCTGTAGCAGGCTATAAACTGGAAAGCAGTTTTACCCACTGATAGTTGCACATGGATAGTCTCTGATGCTTCGTGCTGTGCCCCCAACCTGGAGGTGTGGGTATCTTTGATGAATATTGATACTCCCCCTCCTTTTGTGGTTCAGTCCAAGTTTTGGGGCCAAAAAGCATGGTATGAGGTATAACTTGGTAGTGCTGGGGTGCTCTCGGGAGCCTTGAACCAGGTTTCTGTTATTGCACAGATATCAATGTTCTCCATGCTAAGGAGAGTTTCGAGTGCATGCATCTTGAGGTTTAGACTTCTGGCATTGAGTAGCATTACTCTTAGTTTCTTATCCCTTGTGATACCTATGGAGGTGGGTTTGTCTTTTGAGCCTTGCCTAAAAAAGGCACTATGGGGGTGGCAAGAGCCTTTGCCAATATCTAAAAGCCCAGGGGTGACAGGTGCAAGCTGTCCCTAGTGAAGCATCGTGGCTTGTCGAGCATGTCATCCCAGGCTGACAGGCATTGGATCCCCTTTGAATGACACCAATACTTAAGCCAGTTGTTGAAATTGATCATCTTGTCTTCATATTGTGGCATCATTCTTGGTGAGGGTAAGATGCTACTCAAGGTCAGGGTCATACCAGCCTGGGCTACATGCTCAGAGAGCTCCTCTATGTCTCTTTTCATGTAGTCCAGGGAGGTACATCTCAGGTCATTCACGCCAGCATGGACAATGACTGAGTCATATTTGTACTTGCCTTGGAGTGACTTGAGTGCTTGTGTTATGTGACGGATCCTAGTGCCCGACAGGCAGCTCACCATGACCTTCTCCTTGTTCAGCCTGGTGAGCGGGACGTCAGTGTGCCTGACGATAGAGTCACCTATTACAAGTGTATCGGGTGTGTTGTTTAGCCTTAAGGGCTGTGACTGTTCGGCACACTGGCTTTGCGAGCTATGTGTTGCACGTGTTTTGTTTTGGGGTAGCGGTTGCTTGGGTGTCTGCTTTGGAGGTCTCTGCTGCTTAGGCAGATTTTTATTTAGAGCCTCCGAGTATGTTTTTGTGTGTTTATGTGTTTGGTTTGCTGTCATGGTAGGTCTATGTGAGACTGGAATTGTAGTGAGTGTGGTTTCCTTCTCCTCCTGACTGGTTACTCCAGTACTGAGTTGAGAGAACTTAGCCTCCAGTTTGGCTATATGGTTGCATCTCCCACATGTGTTGGAATTTGTTGGGAGGAGGAGAGGGTTGTCTGTGTACATGAGGCAGTTGTAACATTGCTTCAAGATTCCCAGATTCACCAGCTAGACCAGAGAGGAGATTGACAACTGACCTTTGGACATGCTAGAATAGTATTGGGAATTCCTTTATAATTGAAAAAAAGGGCCAATGGGGAACAAGGTACTCAAGGGGAGTTTGTGAGGGTGTAGTGCTTTAATTTTCTAGTGCTGACTTATATAATTGCTTTAGTGAGCAAGTGCCAGGCTTTCGAGTAGGAATAGGGTGTTTATTATGAGAACTAGATCAGTTCTAAGGGAAAAAGTGAAGAGCAGACTTTGTGGAGCCGAGAATGGTTTAAACCCAATTAAGCAGCGCTGCCCGATGCTGTGCTATGTGCAAAATCCCGCAAAGTCGCGCTAAAGCGGCTTTTATACAGGGTCCTTTAAAAGAAAAATATGGGTTAGTTCTAAGAAACTGAGGCCAATGTTTTAAAAGAAAAAAATATGGGTTAGTTCTTAGAAACTGAGGCCAATGTTTTAATGTGATTTAGAAAACCCTGGTATTTCTGCTTGTGCACTCACAGGTATTCACTGCTCCAGACCATCTTAGAGACCATGGTTTGTGTTTTTAATAGTTTATCACCTACAGATTGTGTTCTTCTGGGAGACCTCAGTGCTAACTGCTGATGTGAGGAATGATGGAAATAGGCATAACTTTGAGGAATGGGCTTGCCAAATCCAAACCCCAACAATTAATTGTTTTTGGACTTCAGTACTAGTCTTGGATTGCCTATTTAAAAAAAAAAAACACCTTATTCAAACACAAGGCTGGTCAGAAGTGTGCTTGATACCAGAACACTTTGCACCAAAGTTCATTAACTGATGTGTAGCCATATCATGAGACCTGAGGCCATGTGTTCTAGATACTTGAATCAAGAGACATGCTGAGCTGTTAGCAAATCAGCATTTTATCAAACGTCCAAAGTGGTGGCTTGACAGATGTAAGAAGCCAAACATATAGTGAGTGTGTCCTGGGAACAGATTCATAATAACTAGTCAAAGTTGCTACAATTCTACATGGAATTGGTAAACATCAGAAAACTAAACCTGACACCAGCAACCATTAACTTCAGCCACAAATAGAAAAGCATTTTTGGAATTAGTATTAGGGGTGTAGTGGGATGAATCCCTAACTATGAAAGATCCTAGGTTGACTAGTGGCTTAGGAACTGAAGCAGCCAACATGGCAGAGAACAAGAAGGCAAGAGTATACTACCTCTCTCAAGGGGTGAGAGGATAACATGGAGGTTGCCATTGCCTGTTGCTTGGTGGTGACCAGGATAGCATGAAATCAGCAAGTGGTGAGCAAGGCAGGTGGGCTGGGATTCATAAGATTGTGCATCACCATGGTGGTGGGTTATTTTTGTGGTCATACCCCAATGCACTTTCACAAGCAGCTGTGCATTAAGTCCAAGATGTAGGGTTGCCAACTGTCCAGAATTAAGGGATACTGTCCAGAAAATAGAAAGGACAGCATATTGTCCAGAAAAAATACCAGGAGATTAAAGATTAATTTTCTTTTAATTAAAAAAAAAAAATCTTTAAGGTTGTTCCTCTTTAAGAACACCCTTTGTGTCTGGTCACACACAGACACAGAAGACAAAAACAGTCTTTTGCATCTGTGTGACTAATTGTTTCTGTTTTTGTTTTCCCTACACGTAGAATTTGAATTCTTGAAGATATGTGAACTGTGCAGTGGACCACAAATGGACATGTTTCAAATGTGGTACAGGTACTTATGAAATGTTGCAGTTTTACCTATTCATTCCACAGTCTGTTTGCATATATAGAGGAAGCAGAACATAGAATTCATAGCTATACAGTAATATTTAAAAGTACTGTTATTGGATATTAAGTAGCTATGTTGACAGCTAAAGTTGCAAGTAATAAAGATACTAGGTCTGAAAGACTCCATGAATATTAAATGTATCTTGAAGCAGAGGGCTACTGAATTATGTTACTGTTTTTAGTTATGATGCTGTTTTACTCATGTTTTCATTAACTGATTAAGTAATATATTTTTGTTGCACTTGATTATGCATTTCAGTATTATTGGTGGGGACGTAATCATTTAATGTGATCAAAGAAGTCCTTTAACTGTTTCTTTTTCTGGGTGAATTCATTTCTGGTGACAGATGTAGTCACAGACTTCTGACAAATATTAGTAACTGGTGCTATACAAATGTAATGTATCCAAAAGTGACTGAGGATGCTGTTATACTAATCAAATCTAGTTGTCAAATACTGACAGATAATTTAAGCACACCCCTCTCTCTCTAAAAAGATGATGGATGCCAAACCAGTATTCAATGGGATCATGTCAGAAGACCATATGATCAATGTGCACATTCATGTATCTGAGTTTATAACTGCCTTATAAAGCTTAGAATACCACATACACATGATACTGCATACATACACACACTAACACACACACACACACACACATGCACACACACACACACACACACACACACATATATATATATATATATATATATATATATATATATACACACCACTTACATGATACATATATATACACCACTTACATGATACTGCATGCATATATAGGTCCCCCACGTTTTTCTTGAAAACCGTTTCTTCAACAAACACAGGGGGTGTGGTTTAATGTCAGTTGTATGGATAGCCATGCTGTGGAAATGTTGATATTATGTAATGTCAAGATATGTCAATGATACGGATAGCCACACAGTCGAAATGTTGATATTGTGTAATGTCAAGATAGGTAAGTGAGGTTGGAGGGGTGAGAGTGTTTCTGCATGTGTATGAGAGGTAGGTTTAGGATCGGGGATGAGTAAAAGATAGGTGTTATGTATTTGTGTATGATTTTGTATATTTTACGGTTAGCATCAAGGTTAGGTTAGGGGATAAGATATAGTATTGTCTGTGTGTCCAGATGTGTATTGTGTAGTGGCAGAGTTATGGGATAGATTTAATGAAGGTAAGGTAAAGGGTTAATGCTGAAGAAAGGGGCAGCATTATAGGGTTAGCACCTATTACTGGCCAGATGCATTTTCTTTGAACGTGGGTTTTCAAATCTGTTTCAGTGAATGTGAGTTTCAAAGGCAGAAAAGTTTTAATGCTAAGCCTGTTTTCATTGTGAAACTGTATTACTTTGTTTAGCAAATGTCTATCAGTGTTTGTACTATAAAATTTTAAATAAAAGTTTTAAATCAAATCCAAATATCTGCAATCATTGTATATGTAAAGCAGAAAACAATATGCTTACTGAGAGTTTTGAACAGTGTTTATGGCAACTGGGAAGAAATGGAAAAATAACCAAGTAATGGGACACTGGAATGGCTGCGTGGGAGGGGATGGGGGTACCAAAATTACATGCATTTTGCTTTCAAGTACATGTCCAGAATTGTTGACATGAAAAGTTGGCAACCCTATCCAAGAGACACATATCAGCTCAATGCAAAACCTACCAGCCAGCCACCGTATGATGGCTCTCCTTTGTCTGCCCCTCCACCAATAATGGAATACTGAAATCTGCATTAACCATAAAAATTGTTTCTGCCAGAAGAGGTAAAATATACTCAATGAAGGTATGATCCAGTAGAAGATGGCCTCAGGAGACTGCATAGAGCTATGAAGCAATGGAGGGAGTGGTGTCAGCAGTGGCTGACCTTGATTTGGCAAGAATGGCCCAGCCAAAAAAAAACAGTAGAGCTTATAAGTAAACCACAAGCAGAAAAAAAAAAGAATTCTGAAGGAGCACCCTCCCATACCCCCTACAGGCCTGCTTCTCTAATGCAAGTTCATTCAGCCTTAGGTGAAAGGGGAACATTTCCTTATCTCCAATGTTAAGCAGACTTGAGAAAATCAAGAGACAGTATATAATTAAACAAGGATTTCACTGTAGAAATTCATTGAATCCCAGTCACTGAACAGACTTTGAGTTAATATATCATCCCTTGTGAACAACTAGGTGATGGTTGTGTGTATATCAAGTTCAACTCTTACCTCCACAGCAGCTTCCTTTTTATATATCGGGAGTTTGGGGATGTGGAGACTGAATGAATTTTGTTGAATACCTCTATAGCTGAAACTATGAAAAGGAGCTGTGGCCAAATGTGGGTAGCATTGCATGGCATTATGACACTCACTAAGACCAGATGTAGTGGAAGCTGTCAGGTTAAAGAAAGGGGTCTTTCAGGTAGCGTTAGTAGAGGGAACTCCAGATCTGACTAATGGGTACCAATAAGCCAGGAAAGTAGCAGCTGCAGCAGTCAGCAAAGTGGGTGACAAGATATAGGAGAAGTTTGGTGACGCCATTTTGAGTCACTTTCAGACAGTCTCAAAGAAATTCTGGAAAAATGTTTGCATACCCAAGATAAGAAGGAAGGGTATTACCCAGGCTGTTTTCAGGAAGCATGGAAAAATGCTGTCTTGATTGGAGTAATCATTTGAAATACTGGGACCTGAATGAGTGAGTCGTGTAACGTGGAAATCAAATTGTCCAAAATCGACTTACATATCCTAAATCTGAGACTGCCATTTCTCAGAATATTCTCTTTTTTCTGAGGTATGGTGAAGTCAGAGTTAGTATATATTGGTTTGGGAGTGTGGGGGCTTGCCTCCCACATCAGTGGGTGCAGGGGGACTTGCCCCCTGCAAGAAAGAAGCTTAAAGGAGAAGAGCGAAGTTCAATGTTTACTGTTTTCCTGGATTTTCAGTCTTGTTTTTCGCATGTGAGGACTCAACATTTTGAGTCCCAACATTTCTGTAGTGGAACCCTCAACTGGGGATGTTGTTGAGAGGTGGAAGGAGCACTCTGTGGAGCTTTTAATTTGGTAAATTCACCTTTCTCTGTGGAGACAGCAAAGCTGTAGGGAGGGTGGGTAGTTTCCCAAGACACAAGCTGCTAGGGAGCATATTCGGTCCTGTAGAATAGGTATCGGTCAGTGCCTGAAAGTAGTATTGGCAAACAAGGAACTGTAGCATGAAATTAGTATGGCTGTTTGTTGCAGTTTAGAAAAAAGAGATATTATGTTGCTTAGCTTGAAGACTTTTTTAAAATTAGTTGCATAAATGGCAGTCAGTTAATGAACTTAAGCAATTACCTTTTATAGTTGCTTGCCAAAGTTTAACAAAGGTAGTTGACACAACAAAGAGCCACTATGTAGATACATAATATCTACATAATGGCTCTTTGTGTCCTAAGACGTTTTACAGATGTTTTTTCCTCACACATTGCTGACCATCATTGGTCTTTGGTGTCTCTCCTCAATCTTCAAATCTGCTGACTTCCCCCGAACCCCCCCCCACTAATTTTGATTGTGGTTAGGGGCAACAAGAAAAAAGAGGCACCCCAAGTCTACATCATATTGCTAACATGGAGGATTTTGTGTTCTACTAGTTTCCCCTCCATCACGCATACATAACACCACATGTGTGAGATGTACAATGGGTAGCCTGTGCCAAACCACTCCTCATTTCTACAAGGAGACAATGTTGGTCAACTGCTCTGCCTACCCTTTTGAATTAGTCTGTGACTGGCTGCCTATCCTCTGCCAGGGAGCTCCAGCCACTCCATGTGCCTCTGTGTGTTTCCCTCCCACCCTCCCATGCCACTTCCTCAGATGCCTGAACCGCTAATCAAACCTGTGTCATGTGAGCCATAGTTAGGGCTTTATCAGTTCATGCCACATCATCGGCACAAGACTTTTTTGAGATGCCTTTTATTTGGCTATCAGTCTGAGGGGCTGACAGATAGGGGCATTGCCTAGGTTGCCAACAGATATTGGTACAGCTCTAAAAGGCAATGCCAGAAGCAAAAGTGGATGTGGATCCATTTCTATAGATATAGTCACAGCAATGTGTATGGGAGTCACTGAAATACAGCTGGAAATGCAGACATTGCTAAGGTATTGTGGTTAGCACACCTTTATGATGCTGCATGGCAGGCTGGAATAGTACCTCTAGACTGGCAAAATGGATAGTGGCTCCCATTTTATAAATGAAGACAGAAGGATTTATTCCAGTTAGAAGTATCAGACTACATAGCCTCTTTCGGAAAGCATATGCCAGGATGCTGGAAAGACATCTTCCAACAGTGGAGCTTCTAATTCAGGAGTTGCAGTACAAATTCAGTGCTCTCTCTCTCTCTCTTTCTCTTGAACAGTGGACTAACTCTTTCTCCTTACACAGATATTTACAAGTTCATGGGAGTTTGTCTATAAAATGTACATTTTGTTTGCTGTTTGTGAAGATATCAGACATGTACCATGAAATGTTGTGTTGGTAGTGTTACAACTGTATGGGTGTCCTAGGACTGATTCTGAATGCTGTTCAGTCTCTGCATTTGGGGAGTGACTCATGAGCATATATTCTTCAGATTACGTTGAACATACTTAAATTAGGTGTAAGAATAACAAGGGTGTGTCATGTCTGCTCTCCTGTTTGTGGGTTTCATGGATGGGATATCACTGTGCAGTTTGAAAAGTATCCAGTAGGGGGATACAAGATTACATTGTTTGCAGCTGATGTTGTCCTCTTATCCTAGACTGACCATGACTGATCGTGATCGGGGATAAAAACAGCTTTTTCTGGAAGAAAAAAATTGTTGGTTATATTTGGGATTTCCTATTTCCTCATGTTAGCGTGACCTCAAGGGTTGGTAGCCTAGTATACATCTACGAACCTACATATAAGTGTGGGGTATAAAAGTGCATTAGGGCTTGCTCCCCACCCACCAAACATGCTGTTTTCTTCTGATTTTTTTGAATGTTTCACCACCACACAAGGAAAGAAGCCAGTGATTACCTTTATATTTTATTAAAATTGTATTCCAGTCCAGTAGTAGATCCACAATGTAGTCCCACAAAACAGGTAAAATAAGCACATACTGGATCCAATAAAATCTGGTTAGCAGCAAATACAAAGCATAAAATGCAGACTCCTCTAGCGCCTCGGCACTTCAGCCTTTACAGAGTATAATTATATAGAATATATATTTTTTGAATTTTGTTTGCATTTGGGAGGTTTCACTCATTTGTGATCGTGCTTGTGTGAGGCAATCACAAACGAGTTGCTTACTTTTTCAGGGTGTTGTCCCCTCCTTCCTAATCTATGCTTAGTAGCTTTGAATAGTGACTGAAGGGGTAAGACTGTGGATACATGTGCCAGAAATGAGGTTCATTTGCAGGATAACTGGGCTCACTGTCAGTGGCACTGAGGTGCCAAGCAACACAGGAGGATCTCAGAGTGTAATCACATCTCCTTGTTGCTGTGAGGGGTCAATTCAGGTTTGAACATCTTGTGAGAATGCCCACAGGGCCTCTTATCATGGGAGGTATATGAGGCCTAGCCCTTTATCAGAAGACCCCAGGGCAGATTCAAGTATGTTGAAGGGATTATATCTCCCAGCTTACCTGGAAATGCGAAGTAATACTGCAGGATGAGTTGGAGACTGTTGCAGGGCTAGGGAAGTATGAGCCTATCTGTTCAGTTTGTTACTACCATGACCCTCACAGAGACAAGCAGTTTAGAAAATGAATGAATAAACATACTTATTTAGGCAAGTGTTTGAATGCCAGGGAGAACTACTTTATTTACTTATGTATATGATACCTTTTGAGGGAACTGGTCTAATGACCTTTTCCAGCCAAAATCCAGGACAAAAGCAAGAAAACATATTTAGTGTAGTCTATTTTATTTTTGCAGTGAGAGACATATAAGGATTAAGAGCAAAAGTGTCAGATTCCGTTAGAAATAAACTGTATAAAATTAGCTGTGTGTAGATGGAATATTATAAAAAGTCAGAGTAAGATGAAATGCAAAAGTAGTAGAGGCTGCAGAAAGTGAATGTGAAATAATGTTACACAGACAGTAAGATAAATGATGTGTATGCAGCAAATGGTAGAAAATTACAGGTCAAGGTATCCGAAGGGCCAGTATGGGCTGGCTTTAGGTACAGCTTTTTCCTGGAGCTGTCCTGAAGAGCTATATAGGAATTATACAAGGTGATATAAATATACAACATATGAGTGCAATCCTGAGAGCAAAATGAAGTGAGTTATTACAATACAAACAGCAGCTCTTAATAAAAGCAACCAGAAATGCAGGGAACCACTGATATAAAGAAAGGAAGAGACGATCAGATCATATTGTTGGGTATATACAGAGAAGGTGACAATAAAGGCATGGGACAAGGAAGAAAGTGCTGGATAAAGGACGGTAGGCCTGGAAGGTTTTTTTTTCAAAGAATTTTATTAAATAATTGTTAAAATTAACAAATATTTCCATGAAATTATAACATTTTTTCTTTAACGTTAAAAAAACAAGAAAATAAAAAAACAAACCTTCTAATATAAAACCAATGTAACTAAACTATGTAAAAAGACGTTCATCATGCAAAAAAAATTTCTTAATGTAGCTGTAGGAAGAGCCAAGCCAAGGGGTTTGACTTTGGCTGTTAGAGCCCAATAAGAGCCAAACCATAGCAGGGAATCTCAGCAGTAGCTGTTAAAAGTAAGTACATCTGTAAGTCCAGAGGTGATTAAGTAACAAAAAAAAAATACAACGGTTACAGCTAGACATTAACATTGCCAGCATTCACTCAAATGAATGAATGCTGGTGGTATGTTGATCACACTTTCTAACAGCTTGCACCCAGCCACCTCCTTCACTGTGGTCAAGCTACAGGTCTGCTGACAATGAAAAATGGGAGTGAGGTGGGGAATATAATATGCAATAGCATACAAGTGCACTGCTCTGTATGCAGGAACCAGAATGTTGCCCTGGCTTTTCATAAAATTTTATTTTTTCCCCTTCTGGTCAAATGATGATTTACTATGCCATAGTTCAGGCTAGCCGGCCTTAGACATAGGCCAACTAGGCAGTCACCTAGGGCGCCATTCTTGCAGGGGCGCTTTTCCTGTATTTATTTGGTGTAGGTAGGCCAGAATGGGGGCACCGAGTGGTGTGGTGGGGGTGGTGTGGAGCCCTTTTGCCTAGGGCACCAGTTGACTTAAGACTGCTCCTGAGTTCAGCCATACTTTGCAAGAAATGGTCAAACAGCCCCAAAGTAAAAATTAGATACACTGCCTAAATAGATCAACAAAAGCATTGTCAGACTCTGGATTTTGTTAGCTTTGCATAAGAAATCATATTTCAGTTCTCTTAAGGCAATCCACAGTAATACAAAAATCAGTATTCTTAATCTATTAGAGTATAAAATACACCCACTGTCCCAGTTCTGTGAGAAGGTGCACTTCCTCTGATGGTGAAGTTGGTATGAAATATAATAATAATGGCAAATGTTGCTCTTTGATGGATAATTCCCTCTAACAAACTATATCAGCCATAACTGCCCTTTGCTCTCATGTATTGCATGGCCCTAAAAATGATGGTACCTTTCTATACACTAATTTATCACTGGGAAAAGAATGAAAAATGTAAGAACTACAATAACATTTTGCTATTTCAGCTTGTGATTGGCAAAGAAATACACTGCCTCCAACATGTCATAGCACATTTTCTTTGCCAGCAATAATTATATGATGGCTTTGTGCTTTCATGTACAAGATGCCTTCACACCTCTTCCCCAAAAAGGCAGCCCTATTCTCTGCACATCTGATGTTTGATGGTGAGGAGAGTGAAAGAAGAAACTACTGCAATAATATAGTAGTTTCAACATGTCACTCGAGCATGTATACTCACCTCCAAACGTGCAGTAAGGACATCGCAAAGATTCATAACTTTGAGCTAAAATCAAGGACAATTAAGAGACTGGGGCTTACCTTCAATAAAAACAAAGAAACACAAAAGAGTTCTGCCCGTGGTGACCTTAGTATTGGTAGTGCTTTCCGAGCTCTCCTGATCTCTCTCTCACTGAAACAGGCTCGTCCACCTCCGTGGAAACATGCAAGCACTCTGGAGTAAAGGAAATAATTCACCCCTCATCCTAAAATGAGCTACAAATCTTATAAAAGAACTGCCCAACTACAGTGGCTTGCTATAGTCCTCTCCCATGAAAACTGTTTAAATGTACTTCCTTTTCAGCACGATGGCATGTGGCAAAACCCTGTTAAGTATTCCAGTCAACCTTGGTGCTTATATATGCAGACCTGACCTAACAGAAAGCACTTGGCCTGCAGGTCTGGTCTGAATCAACACTCCGTAGTTACTCAAAAAAAAAAACTGTGATTGTGGCTCAGCTCTTTCTTGTCTGTTTAACCTGATGGATGACAAGCCAGAGCTCTGGCTTGCCCCCTCCTCAACCCCCCCCCCCCCCAGACCTGGAACACACTGGAAGGAAACCAGGGGTGAGGTGGCAGAGGTTTATGAAGAGAAGTCAGACCAGGAAATTCACAACCATAGTGCATAAATGTGTAGATGCATTGTCTGCTATTCATTTAGTACATCAGCATTCGGCAACACAATTCAAAACTATGAATTCGTAAACATGGATTGTGGTACAGACCGCCAGTGTACTGTATTTTTGAATGTCGCACAAGAGTGCATATGTAGGTAGGTACAGTAGGTACAATGCTTTCTAGTGCTTACAGACACCCTAATAACTGTGTTTGCTTCAGGCATTGAAATGCAACACACAACAGCTGGAAACAGGTAATATGTATATGTAAGAGAAGCAACTTTATGAACTATCTGCTCTATGATATACTGTGTTCTACCATTATGCCCAACTGCAATTTTATGAAGAATTATAATTCATTACAAAATTTGGTGAAGCTAGGGTTATTACTAGAGTATGGTATTGAAGGAATGCCGTATTCTGACAGCTCCCACTGGCTGGAGGTGGGGCATTACTGTGCATGTGCAGATATGTGCGTGGTTGTTGTCTTCACTATAGCAAAATCTTTTATCATTAGGGTTTTTCCTATACTGTATAGGAGTTTTTTTTTTTTTTTAATTTAAAACTGATGTGCAGTTAACCTCTAACAACTGCAAACAATTAGGAGGGAAGGGCACTATTAGAGGGAATATACCAGTAGTAGGTACAGGGTTCTAGTCCCATAACTTATGCATTTGGGGCCATCATCTACAGCAACAACATAATGTCTTTGCAGTGGATATGATCCTGGAAGGGGCTGTTTTGTATTTGTACTCCATGCATGGATCACTAATTCTGCAGACAAGATTTTAGCCCATTGCATACTAAAGACTGTGAATCACACAGGCATACCTCTCCACCTCACAGCAAAATAAAATTTGGACAAAGCCAGAAATAATGGGGCATAAAGGCCCAAAAAGAGAGACAGATTTTAAATATTGTTCTTATAAACTTAGAAAGTTGATAGAATGACAGATTTGGCATCATTATATATTTTCTGAAGGATATGAAGTCTGACACTCAAATGTTTATTATTATTTAGTTATAGTATTATTTAGCGATTCAATCGTTAATGATTTGCCAGAAAAACACACATTTTATGAGGAACAGAGGAAAAATAAGAGGCAAAAATCTGGACATTCTGCGAAACTCTGGACAGTTGAGAGGTATGCACGCAGGGCTTTTGTAAACCATTATGCAGTATACCAGACCTACTCTAGTACACATGATATTTATGAGGTGTGCCCAGACAGCAGAAGAAATAGGTAGGTAGTTAGAAAGAACTGACTTAAGGTGCTGTCATAGCATGGTGGATGAAGGCAGGCAGTACAGTGAACTGAATAAGATGAAAGTATTGGCAAAGGGCTGGTGAAAGAAACACAGATGCAAAAGGGACTAGATCCAGGAGAGGAAGCAAATGAGTGATTGAAGTGGAGTGTCAGGCAAACTTAGGACAGAGATAGAGGAAAAAATGGAAGAAAAGTAAACAGCTAATGAGTAGTGACGAGGGAGAAAGGCATAAGTCGAGTGTAACAGGGGTCAGCAAATAAGGAGACAGAACTAGACAGTAGCTAAATGAATACTGTACTAACATTCATTCCTGGTGGTGTTAAATTTCTTCTGTGAATTCTTTAGATATGTGTTTTCTTCTTTTAAAGCTGTGTTCACTTCTCTTAAAAACTCTGTCTCCTGCTCCAGTTTCGATAGCTTGAGGTATAGTTCACAGATCTGGCTATCACTGGTAGCCTGTCAAACGACAACACATAAAGCAGCATTACACATAGTGAATTAATAAAGTACAACTTTTATAGTTCACAACATGGCTGTATAATTCACAACTAACTCACACCTCTCAGCACAAGAATTCTGGACAAAAATAACGTGGGGAGACAAGGCCCAAAATCAGGGGAAGCTTTTAAATATTGTTCTTATAAACTTAGAAATTTGCTAGAATAACAGGTTTTGCACTAGCATGTATTTTCTGTAATGAAGTCTGAAACTCACATTTCTATCATTATTTAATAGCTTCAGTCCTCAGTGATTTGCCAGAAAAATAGAAATTTTATGAGGGACAAACCAAAAATATGGGGCAAAAACCTGGACATTTTTCAGAATTCTGGACAGTTGAGAGGTATGTGCTGACTTCTTGCATCCTTGCCTTTTATCCACCTACCCCATTATCTTTCAGTTCCCACTTTGTCTTCTATCTTTCTGAGCACCTTACTTATGGTACAACATCCCTTAGATGTGCTTTCATTCCACTATGGAATGTAATTTAACTTTAAGTGGTAGAATGAATAGGACTGGGCAGTACCAAATATTTCACAATAACAGTTTTAATTTAAATAATGCATTAGCATGCGATTTATTTTTAAAGTTTTAAAAGGTTTTGTTTTAAGTGTTGATGAAGTCTTGATCCAAGCATTGTAAAGACAAAAGAGCATTAAAGGTGTTTTGTTTTGTCTTGTTTTGATCCAATGGATTATTTAGGAACAATGTTTTAAGTATTTCATTTGTGTTTGATGCGTGTTGTAGTCCACAGTTTTTATGAGTTTTTTAACCCATTAACATTTTTAAATAACTGTGTTGCACGACTGTGCCATCCATCCATCCATCCATCCATCCATCCATCCATCCATCCATCCATCCTTTGTTGACTGTGTTACTCCCACTAGGCTAGTGAATTCTTTACAGGGGGGACCTAAGGTGGTATTTATATGGACTTGAGGAAATTTGGTCAGTACTCTTTTTTTATACCCACAGTGGTGGTGCTGCGGTAGCGTTGTCACCTCACAGTAAGACGATGTCTGGTTCGATTCTCAGCTAGAGCATCTTTTGCGTGGAGACATGCATGAATGGGTGTACCTTCATTGAAGGTTGTGTGTCAGGGCTGGTAACTTGACACGTAAAAATCAACTACCA
Source organism: Protopterus annectens (assembly GCF_019279795.1). Lineage (NCBI taxonomy): Eukaryota > Metazoa > Chordata > Ceratodontiformes > Protopteridae > Protopterus > Protopterus annectens. Next base: position 722,624,513 of record NC_056727.1, on the reverse strand, counting down.
ATCATTAGTGGACCGGAGTTCCGCTGTGGCGACCCCTAACCGGGAAAAGCCAAAAGACACAACAACAACAACAACAACAACAACTCTTTTTTTTATAAATGCCATGGGATCTTTTACATCCACAGCTCAGTTGGGCCATTTTGATTTCTCTGTACCCGCTGGTCTAGTGACCTTTAAAATCATATACATCTTACAACAGTACACAAAATTAATAAGACAGTGGATCAGCAACTCTCAGGCAACAAGCAAGTAAATAATCATCCATAAGTTTAAAAAAATAGATTTCTAAATAAAACAATTTATAAAATATGATGGTATAATAACTCCAAATGCTGAGGCATACTTCTCAGGAAAAAAAAGATAATACTTTAGGGGTATTCTGAATTAGGCATCAGTGTTAAGCACCCAAATCAGTGAAGGAAGTGAGTTTTACAGGACAGACACAAGGTAGCCTAATAATGGCTGACAAACATCTTTTAATGCATCCTGGGAACCATCAGCCCTTCACCTGAAGCGCTAAGAGGAGGACCTAGCAAACAGAGAAAGAAAATTGCTTTCAGAATGACACAAAAATGGCTACGTAGAGTTCATAACATTAAAATGAAGCTGCTAAAAACTGACCTAGCAAGCTTTCATATGATGGTAAAAACTGACCTAGCAGCAATTTGCAGGCACTAGGTACTGACTGTGTGTAGCAATATGACTGGAACAAGGGGTAACAGTCAATATCCCACCTGCAAAATTGTGGGAAAAGTCACTATGTGAAAGCTCAAGGTAGAAAGCACTGCAGAAGATGAGTCAAGAAAGAGAGGAGACAAGTGCCTGCAGCACTGTAGCCAAGTCTGAAGATTTTATTTTATTTTTTATTTTATTTTACATTTATTGACTGGGCTAGTCTAACTTGATATATGTTCATTTTCAGTAGAGGCCTGGCGAGAAAAGCTCCACAAAAGAAAAACAAAGCAAATTTGACTTCTTCGAATCAGTCTCCAGAGCCATGGACAAGGGTAAGGTGGTCCACACAGCCTATCTAGACCTTGCCAAGGCCGTTGACACCATCCCCCACTCTGGAATCATAGATAAACTTACTAAGCTGGACATTAATCCCTGTGTCACCCAATGGGTTGCTAACTGGCTTACTGATAGAATCCACATTGTAAAAGTAGCTGACTCCAAATCCAGCTCCAGACAAGTGACAAGTGGAGTACCTCAGGGTTCAGTCCTGGGACTGCTCTTGTTTGGCATCTACTTCTCTGAAGTACAGGCCAGCACTAAGGGACTCTGGCTAACAAAGTTCGCAGATGACTGCAAACTGGGAGCCATTATTGAATCACCAAATGATGTGCATACTCTACAAAAGGGCCTTACAGAAACAGATGCTTGGTGCCAGAGCCATGGGCTCAAGCTCAATGCCAAGAAATGTATAGTTATCCCCTTTGGGAAAAAACATGTACCCATGAATTACCATATAGGTGGCAGTACACTAAACACCAAAAGTGTGATAAGAGACTTAGGGACACAGGTGGACAGTGGTCTCACCTTCGATAACCACATTGCCACAACAGTCAGGAAATCCTTCTATGTGGCACACCTCATCACTAAGGGCTTTTCATCCAGAAAAAAGGAGGTCATTGTCCCACTGTACTCATCCCTCATTAGACCCATTATAGAATACAATGCCCCGTTTGGTATGTACCTCTCAAGACATCTGCAACAACTGGAAACGCAGAAATACCTCACAAAAGAATCACAGGCCTAAAGCAGATGCCCTATGCTGACCGCCTTAAAAACCTCCAGCTATACTCTGTCGCATATCGTCTACTCAGAGGTGATCTCTGCTTAACATACAGGGCCATGTCAAACCCAGAGCTGTTGGAAAAGCTACACTTAAAGAAATCCCAATCCCTCAGAGCCACATGCTCCAGGGATCTAAACCTTGTCATCACAGTAAACAAAACATGCTGGAGGGATAGGTTCCTGACCCAGAGACTCCCCAGACTCTGGAATAGATTGTCCATACATGTCCTGTCAAGCAGAGTGCCTCTTTGGCCCTCTTCAAAAGGAACTTTGACGATTGGATGGAAGAAAGGAAATTCACCCCAGGGATGACGTCAGTCACCCTGCTAGACAGGGGTCCAGGGAAGTAAATAGTGTGGGAAGAAATGGCCAGGGAATTGTTATGGCTAGGCTTGTATAGGCCGTAGGGCTGATAGCCTAGTACAAACCTATGAACCAAAGGATAGCAACAATTGATACAATTCAATTACCAGACAAAAACAGCTATTTACATGGTAACATAGTAAATAATGATAGATAACAAAGTTTTTTTTTGTATTGTATTATATTTTGTTATAAGTTTATCCAGATGGAACTAAGATGATTTTGTTCTTCAAAATTATAATGTCCATAATCCCTGTCAGATTTTGCACCTTGGTCATAGTCTATTTCCATCATATCATTTAAGAAGCATGGGATGAATAGACAGTGGTATGTGCAAGCACTGAATTAGTCTTCAAAGGGTTAATTCTGGTTCTGGCATTATTCTACATTTCAAAGAGAGAATCCAAGATATCTTCAAATAGAGTAAAGTCAATCAGCTGACAAAGGAGAAGTAGACCTTACAAGTGATGACATAGCAATGACATCAAATACTACTTCCATGAGTGACCGATTTCACTCTGATTTACCCATCGTTATACTTCACACAATATGTTATGCATCCTTTTCTTATCCAGCAGTATTTCTCTTTCTTTGGAACAGACATGCTAGGCACATTTGTTTTCTACTGCACATGTATACAATGTATGCTGAGTCATAAAGCAGACTTGACAGTCTTCCAGCGTAGGGCACTAGAGACTGAGGAACTAGTCTTCTCCAGGCAGAATGGCTCTTTCATGAACAGAGTGCTGGCACACCTGGTTGTCAGGTAGTGCCCAGCCATGATATCAGCTCAGTGTCATGCAGAGTATGGTAGGTTTTACAGATTATGTTTTACCAGATGTGTGACACTAAATATAATAAAATAAATGACAGAGCAAACATGATAAACCCACAAGTTCTTTCTAAAACAATATCAAATTGTACTGCTTCTCTTAAACATGTATCTCTAAAAGTAATTAGACTATTTGGACACCCAATAATTCTTCACCAGTGGCTGAATCTTATTTAAAGTTTTCTACCTCTGCCATCTAATGCACTGATAAAAGTAATAATCAGAATGTGCTTTCATCTTTTCCTCAGGTAGATAGTAAATACTGGAGGTGTGACAAGAAAATTTTTGAATCTTCACTAGAGTCCATCCAGCCATCCACAACCCCTTTTTGCACATAGTGTCATGGTGGGGCGTCACTTTAACAGTGATAGTCATCTAGAGCCAAGGTTCACACCAACGGGTGGCTAGCCCTGCTGCAGTTATTCTTCCATACCCACTGACTTGCGCGTGTGCGCACACAAACACACACACACACACACACACACACACACACACACACACACACACACACACACACACACACACACACACAAACACACACACACTCATGCATGTGGCCAATTTAGAGTGTCTAGTCCACCTACTGCATGTCTTTCGAATGTGGGAGGAAATTGGAGTACCCAGAGGAAACCCACGCAAACACATAGAGTACATACAGACTTTGAACATAAGGAATCCCAGACAAGAATTAAACCAGAGAACTTGCTGTGAGGCAATAATGCTATCCATTGTACCTCTGTACTGAGCAATGTATCAGAAATGTTGGGGGAACAAATGGCTACAACTAAGGAAATGATTCTTTGACCTTTGACACATGATCTAAATTATTTAGACATAGTAAGGCCTTACTTCATTTAATGCTATTAGCTGCAAAAAACAATTAATAGAGAATGGAAATAAAAATCTAAACCAATTGTAATCAAAGTACTGAATATTGTAAAGGAGATAAAAGAACTGGAGTTGGCATCTTTAGAAAAGGGAAGGAACAAATTACATAGAAATAAATGGAATTTGTCGAACAAATCATGCAGAATAATGTTCAGCAGAAGGAGTGAGGTTTAAGCATACAGGAATTGAACAATTTATGTAATGTTGGAGTGAATGCTAACTGTTAAAAAGACATAAAACATATATATAATGTATAATGCATGAACATAAAAATGTTAATTTTTTTTCCTATTAATGTATGTGTGCCTATGTCTTAACTGATCATGTAATAAAGGTGTTAAAAAGTGCTTTCATCTCTTTAAACAGGCTTTATCAGATCTGAATTTTACAGTATAACATATTTTAGACTTATTTATTGCTGACGGGATAGATCACTGATCACGCATTAGTAATTTCACTCTCAGAAGGAAATAACGCTGGAATATTACATTAGGTAAGTACGACAAACAATACATGTAAACAAAAAGAGAAGTATGGTTAGAAGCATACAAAGCCTGCGTACGACATCAGCAATAATGGCTCTATTCATGCAGTTTGCCCTGTTAACTTTTATATATGGAGTGGTGAAGAAGTATGAAGGTGGCTTCTTTTGCTAGGAAATAAGGGCAAGTCCTGAACTTCTCGGCACTGAGCATAATGGACTGCAGAGAATAGTTAAAACACAAATGATCACACATAATCTTACAAACAACAAACCAATAACAACAAAAAGTCCTTTTATAACTCTGCCCAATTCAATAACAAATCCATCCCTCGCAAGTTCTGGTATGCTATTAACAACATTCTCTCTCCAGGCAGCCCCTCAATTCCCTGCCCTACCCAAATGCATCTCCTCTGGAAACTGCTACTCTTCTCAAACACTTTATTGAAACCATTCAAACACTGATACCTTCCAACTGTAACACAACTTCTCTGCCTACCCCTCCCAATCCTTCTAACAAACAACTATTCTCTTTACATCTAGTTCCTACTTCCTACATCAGATCTCTTCTTCACAAACTCAAACCCTGCTCTCCCTCCACTGACAATTTAAATCCTACCTTCCTCAAACTTGTTGCTGACTCCCTTGCCTATCCAGTATCTATACTAATCAATAGATCTATTCAGGAATCCACCATTACTTCCCTATAAAAATCCTTATTCACTATTCCCCTGCATAAAGGTGGAAACTCTACAGACCCATCTAACTACCGACCTATAGCTATTCTATCGCCCCTCTTTAAGATTCTCAAAAATTGTATCCACTCACAACTACTCAACTACCTCCTCCAGCATAACCTCCTTACTCCTACTCAACATGGTTTCCATCCCAACCACAGCACAACTACTGGCCTCTTATCCTTTACACATACCATTGCTAAGGCTCTAGACAATAACAAACTCATATCATGTCTCTTCCTTGACCTTCCCAAAGCCTTTGATACAGTCTCCCATCCCCTACTGCTATCTAAACTTCCAAATCTCAATCTATCTTCTTCACCCCTTGCCTGGTTCTCCAGTTACTTATCCTCTAGGTAGCAATCTGTTAAATGTCTCTTTCCACTTCTCCATTCATACCTGTCCCAACCAGGATACCACAAGGTTTCATCCTGAGTCCCTTTATATTTAATGTCTTTGCCAATGATCTCTATATGTCTTGTAAACAATCCTCCCTTATCCAATATGCAGATGACTTGACTCTCATCTCCATCTCACACAATATCTCCAATCTCCACACTATTACTCAACAGGCCTTCCTATCCACTGAACAGTGGTTGTCCAGGAATCTACTCATTCTCAAGCCTAAAAAGGCCAAACTTTTATTATTTTTCCCCCAATCTCTCTCTCACCTCAAATCCACCTTTACTATTACTTCCTCTAATAACACTGTTATCCAACCTGAAGCTCACATTAATCTCTTTGGGGTCATCATAGATGTTGAACTCAAATTCAACTTGTACATCCTCCAAAGTGTAAAAAAGACACACCAGAAACTTGGTTTACTGTATTGCAACAAAAATTTCTAACTACAAATGCCAGACTCTCCTTTGCACAAGCTCTTCTCCTCCCCCTTCCTTCTATATGTTGCCCCAGTACTCACCAACATCCAAACTACTACTTTAAACAAACTCCAGCAAACTTACCACAAGATAGCTAGATTTATTACAAACTCTCCATACAATACACATCACTGCCTTGCCTTAAATACTCTCCACTGGTTAGAATTCCCCATCTTCTTCTGCTGTCACAACTTCAAATGTTACACTTCATTCTTTACAAACCTTCATCCTGCCCTGCTCTCTCTTCCTTCATCTCTATCTATACTTCTCCACGGACTCTTTGTACCTCTAATCAGCAACTACTACAAATCTACCAACACAAAAAAACAATTAGCAAACTCTTATACAAACACTCTATTGCCCAAGCCTGGAACAAACTCCCAAGAGACATTTGTTCCATCATTCACCCATCCCACTTTAAAGAAAAACTCAAACTTCATCTACTCAACTCCAAAATATGTCCTTGTCAAGCCCTTACTTAAGCTCCCCACAACCATACTGTATACCTTTTCAATCACTCCACATACAGCTAAGTACTCCACTATTGTGGATACTTATTAAACTCTACAATCAAAACTGTTGGACTTAACTATTTTTGTAAATACGTAAATATATTTTTTTAGTCTGTAAAAATATTGATATGTATATATCATGTGTTTTACATTTCTGCTTTGTCTCTCTAATGTTCTTGTATAACTGATTTTGACCATATTTTTTACTCAAATGTTTGATTCTCTGTTAACTGTTTTTGTTTTTTTTTGAGCTTTTCTCCTCGGGTCTCTACTGAAAATGGGCCACAAGCCCAGCTGGACCAACCCGGTTAACAAATGTCAATAAATAAATAAAGTGCTGGACCATCTTAACATCTGTCTTGTAGTCCGTTCTGGTGAAGCAATCAGGAGGAGGATCTGTATGTTGTGACTAGTACTAGTACACTGCACTGGGCAGAAAAGAACCTGGCACAGCCTTAGTATACCAATTCTTATTTATTATAATACAGAATACAAACACTCAGTGGTTAAGAAATAACAGCTCTGCAAAAAGATTTAATAGTTTTAGTGATATGTCTTACTCAGAGAGGGCCTTTGAAGCATCATGTTATGGGGACTAGATGCAGTCAAAAGGTCTTCAGACAAAGAATTTGTGTTAATGTATTAAAACATT